>NW_026262465.1:64598-103426 GCF_009764475.1 Pristis pectinata
TCTTGAAAGACCCTATCGTATCAACCTCCACCACCGTTTCCGGCAGCCCGTTCCACACACTCACCACTCTCTGAGTAAAAAAACTTACCCATGACATCTCTGTACCTACTCCCCAGCACCTTAAACCTGTGTCCTCTTGTGGTCACCATTTCAGCCCTGGGGAAAAGCATCTGACTATCCACACAATCAATGCCTCTCATCATCTTATACACCTCTATCAGGTCCCCCCTCATCCTCTGTCGCTCCAAGGAGAAAAGGCCAAGTTCCCTCCACCTGTTCTCATAAGGCATGCTCCCCAATCCAGTCAACATCCTTGTAAATCTCCTCTGCACCCTTTCTATGGCTCCTGCATCCTTCCTGTAATGAGGCGACCAGAACTGAGCACAGTACTCCAAGTGGGGTCTGACCAGGGTTCTATACAGCTGCAACATTACCTCCCGGCTCCCAAATTCAATGACGGAGGTTTAGAAACTCACGAGGGGGCGGAGATAAGGTGGACGGTCACCATCTCTTTTCCCCACAGTAAGGGGAGTCTAAAACTAGAGGGCACAGGTTTAAGGAGAGAGGGAAAAGATTTAAAGGGGCAGGTTTTTCCCGCACAGAGAGCGGTGGGTGCATGGAACGAGCTGCCAGAGGAAGCGGTAAGAGGCAGGTTCAATTACAGCGTTTAAAAGAACAGACCTCTTGTACGATAATCTCTTAATCTCACACTGTCCCTCATTGGGGGCCCTTGCACCTCGCTGTCTACGAGGAAAAGGAATTGCCCCCCCCCCCCCAAACAGATGCTGCTCGACCTGCTGAATTCCTCCAGCAGATTGTTTGTTGTCTCACAAGGGTGCTGTTACCTGTATTGAAGGGCTTGAGTTACAAAGAGCCTGATTGAATTCTTTGAGGATGTGACAAAGCACGTTGATGAAGGTCGAGCAGTGGATGTGGTGGACATGGATTTTAGTAAGGCGTTTGATAAGGTTCCTCGTGGAAGGCTCATTCAGAAAGTCAGGAGGCCTGGGGTCCAGGGAAACTTGGCTGTGTGGATTCAGAATTGGCTCGCCCATAGAAGACAGAGGGTGGTGGTAGATGGAGCGTATTCTGCCTGGAGGTGGGTGACCAGTGGTGTTCCGCAGGGATCTGTTCTGGGACCCCTGCTCTTTGTGATTTCTTTTTATATATAAGTGACCTGGATGAGGATGTGGAAGGGTGGATTAGTAAGTTTGCTGATGATACCGAGGTTGGTGGTGTTGTGGATGGTGTAGAAGGTTGCTGCAGGTTACAACGGGACATTGATAGGATGCAGAGCTCGGCTGAGGAGTGGCAGATGGAGTTCAACCTGGAAAAGTGTGAAGTGATACACTTTGGGAGATCGAATTTGAAGACAAGGTTAATGGCAGGACTCTTAGCAGTGTGGAGGAACAGAGGGATCTTGGGGTCCACATCCATCAATCCCTCAAGGTTGCTGCGCAGGTCAGTAGGGTTGTTAAGAAGGCGTATGGTGTGCTGGCCTTCATTAGTCGGGGTATTGAGTTCAAGAGCCGCGAGGTGATGTTGCAGCTGTGGTTAGGCCGCACTTGGAGTATTGTGTTCAGTTCTGGTCGCCTCATTATAGGAAGGACGTGCAAGCTTTAGAGAGGGCGCAGAGGAGATTTACCAGGATGCTGCCTGGATTGGAGAGCACGTCTCATGAGGATAGGTTGAGTGAGCTGGGGCTTTTCTCTTTGGAGAGAAGGAGGATGAGCAGTGACTTGATAGAGGTGTACAAGAGGCATAGATCGAGTGGACAGTCAGGGACTTCTTCCCAGTGCGACAATGGCTAACACGAGGGGACATAATTTTAAGGTGATTGGAGGAAGGTATAAAGGGGATGTCAGGGGTAAGTTTTTTTACACAGAGAGTGGTTGGTGTGTGGAACGTACTGCCGGCAGAGGTTGTGGGGGCAGATACATCAGGGACATTTAAGAGACTCTTAGGTAGCCACGTGAATGATAGAGAAATGGAGGGGTGTGTGGGAGGGAAGGGTTAGATAGATCTCAGAGCAGGATAAAATGTCGGCACAACATCGTGGGCCGAAGGGCCTGTACCGTGCTGTAGTGTTCTGTGAGAGACTGGATGAGCTGGGACTGTTTCTCCCTTGGGCGAGGGAGGCTGAGGGGTGACGTGATAGAGGTGTGGATCGGGTAGTTAATCAGTGCCTGTTTAGACAGACAGACATCTGAGAGGCATCTTAAAGAGCATGCAGGGCACCAAAGAGGAGTGCGGAGTTAGGCACAGACAGGCACGGTTGGCTGACGGGTCCTGTTCCGATGCGTGGATGGGTGGGGCGATGTCAGAGGTAAGGTTTAGTCCCTGCCTCATTTCACTTGCTGTTGGTACAGGTCAAATTAAGAACGTCTTTGTGTTCTGTCATTCACCTCCAGAGGTGACCAGTCCCAACTCCTGAGAAGCCGGGGTCCGGCGATCCTCATTTTGCATTGCAGTCGCTCGCAGCTCCTCCCTTATTGCTCCTGAGTAGGTGGTGGCAAGGGAGCCCTTGCCACGAAGCCAGTAAGTCGGGGGCAAGGGCACTGCACAGAAACCTCCCGCAGCCTCGAGCGACATAACAGTTGGGGGGGGCGGGGGGAATAGTACGTAAAATCTCAAATCGGACAGATTAATACCCCAGCAACAATCTGAAAAAGGTACGATTCAACTGTAAGTAGTTGGTAAGGTATCTTTATTAGTCACGTGTACATTGAAACACAGAGTGAAATCCATCTTTTGTGTGGAGTGTTCTGGGGGCAGCCCACGAGTGTCGTCACACTTCCGGCGCCAACATAGCATGCCCGCAACTCCCTAACCTGTCTGTCTTTGGAACGTGGGAGGAAACTGGAGCACCCAGAGGAAACCCACGCAGACGGGTGGGGGGGGGGACGTATAAACTCCTCGCAGACAGCGGCCGGAATTGAACCCGGGTCACCAGCGCTGTAATAGCGTCACGCTGACCGCTGCGCTTCCGGGTGACAGCCAGCAATAATTAATCTGAAAAAAGAGACGATAATCTCAGTTGTCTGTCAGGTGTAGACGTGGGGGGGGGGGGCACTCAATCGGGGCTGGTAACACGGGTCTGAAGTCGTTATCAAAAGCCTCTGACCCTCCTGCGTCGGAAGTCTGAATCGTTTAGTGCGCCTGAGGAAGTAAAGGGTTAAGAAATTGTGACTGTACATATAACTAATGAAAAAATACCACACAAGCAAACCCCTGACTCAGGACTCGGTGGTAATTACTGTGTCCAGAGCTTGATTGCAAGCCAATTATACTAAACAATAAGGGTAATGGTTGTATCAAACAGTAAGTGTGAGGTTTGTCCTAAACAATGAGGGTGATACCTGTCTTTGAATCTCTTGATTGTAAATCAATTATACTGATCAATGAGTGCGATGTCCGTCTTTGAATCTCAGGAGCCTGGTCGAAACTCTTGGAGCCACATTCATTAAGTGTGCGTGACAGTGTCTGTATAAATTACTGTCTGCTCCTTTGTATTGCGGAGACATAGAACATTACAGGACAGTACAGGCCCTTCGGCCCACAATGTTGTGCCGACATTTTATCCTGCTCTAAGTTCTATCTAACCCTTCCCTCCCACATCGCCCCCCCCCATTTCTCTATCACTTGTGTCTATCTAAGACTCTCTTAAATGTCCCTAATGTATCTTCCCCCACCACCTCTGCCAGCAGTGCGTTCCAAGCACCCACCACTCTCTGTGTACAAAAACAAGTTACTTCTGACATCCCCTTTTTACCTTCCTCCAATCACCTTAAAATTATGTCCCCTCGTGTTAGCCATTTTTGCCCTGGGGAAAAGTCTCTGACTGTCCACTCGATCTGTGCCTCTTGTACACCTCTATCAAGTCACCTCTCATCCTCCTCCTCTCCAAAGAGAAAAGCCCCAGCTTGCTCAACCTATCCTCATAAGACGTGCTCTCCAATCCAGGCAGCATCCCGGTGAACCTCCCCTGTCTCTAAAACTTCCACATCCTTCCTACAATGAGGCGACCAGAACTGAACACAATACCCCAAGTGCGGTCTAACCAGAGCTGCAACATCACCTCGCGGCTCTTGAACTCAATCCCCCGACTAATGAAGGCCAGCGCACCACACGCCTTCTTAACAACCCTGTCGACCTGCGTGGCAACCTTGAGGGAGGGACCTTGGATAACGGCTCTCAACGAGTGTTGACGAGACCTCTCCCTGGTGGTAAGCTGCTAATAAACGCGTCTTTACTGAATCAATCTGTGGCACTGTGTGACTTTGCTGCAAGCAGGAGTGGGAACTTAAAATCAGAGTAACACGCTGAAGCACAGAAGGAAAAGAACTTGTGGGGAGGAAATGTGTTGGGGGGGGGAGGGGGTGTGGTCAGTGGTTTCCTCCTCTCACTTACCGGGATACTGAAAATCCATTTTTCCCCCCTTTTCCCGATGGATCCATCGACAGGAAGAAGAGAAAGCACAGCAGAGAGAGATAGCCGCTCCGAATTAGACGGCGTCTCCCCCCGATGTAGAGGAAGAGGTCCCGACGGTTGTCTTTCTCCCTCCCCCACCCCCCCCACCCCTCAACCCCCCCCGCCCCCCCTCGGTTGGTTTGGAAGAGGCAAGACCGTTGCCCCCCCCACCCCCCATCGGAGAACGAAGGAGAAGGACACGGGACAGACAGATCCTGCTCCTACTGCCGCCAGGAATCGACAGAGAGGACTCCCTTCCCCGCCGCTCGGTGTTTGCCTCCCCCGGCGGTTGGGCGGGAGAGGGGGCGCGCGAGGGGGGGGGGAACGAGGCGGCGGAGGAAGAAGACGTCTCAGCACCCGCCCGGCCCCCCCGAGCTCGGAGGTCTGCCCCTGCGGAGGAGGAGGGAGGAGGACCTCGGGAGCATCGTAAAAGGGGACCTCCTCCCCCTCTCGATGGATGTTGGCTGATCGGCCTCAAGAAGCCCCCCCTCGCCTCCCTGGAGAATCCCGGTCTCTCTTTTTCCGCTCTCCTGTTCGACCCCCGCCAGCCCGGAACGTTGGGAAAAGGCTCCTCGGGAGGAACTAGACAGCTTGTGGATTACTGTACTGCGACGAGCAGGCCAGGTGTGAGAGACCCCTCTGTTGCTGCCGTGCCGGGATCCCTGGATCGCTCTTTGCGGACCACCGAGAGGATTTATAAAGCGGCGATTGAGAAACGCCGGCTGGAAAATCTTTCTCTTTCGGGAGTCCTCGCCTCGCTGACCTTCCTCCACCTATTGAAGCCCAGGGCTCTGCTTCCCCTTGTCGATTTTACCCCCTCCTCCTCCCTTACCCTCCCAGGGGGACAAAAAAGCCCTCATTCCACTCGTTCCAAGTTAATTCCCGCAACACACCCCTCCCCGCCGCCTCCTGATCTGGGTCCGAGCTACTGATGTAAATAGCAGTGTATCGTATGCACTTCAGAGCTGTGTAACCCGGAGCCAGGGCAAGTTCGACTTCTGGCGTGGCAGTCGATCGTTGAGCAACACTTGAGCTCCTCCTCCTTGTTCCCCAGGCCCCTCCCTGCAGGTGGTCGTTAATCCCCCCCCCCCCACCCACCTTAGAGTTTAGACTCCTGGGTCTGTCTTCGGCCTCCCTGTCCTATCCCGGACAGCCGATCCCTGGTCCCAGATAAGAATCCTCTTGCTATCTCCTTTTGCTCTCTCTCGCTCTCTCTCTCTCCCTCTCCCCCTCCCCCTCCCTCCCCTCCACCCTGAGGCAGTCCGGGTTTCACAAGTTGACGCCAGGTCCCCTCCCTGCCCCCTCCTCTCTCCCTCCCAACCCACCCTTGCCCCTCGCACACACAGGACCAACCCACCCTCCCTCTCCCCCCCTCACCCCACCAAAACCCCTGCCCCGGTGACCCTGCTATGCTGCTGAGGGAGCCCACAGTCACAGCAATATGCCATCGGGAACGGAGGGCAACTTCAAACCCAGCAAGTACATCCCGGTGTCGGCGGCCGTCACCTTCCTCGTGGGCTCCACCTCGCTCTTCTTCGTCTTCCCGTGAGTACACCTGGGCTCCCTTCCTCCGTCTCTTGGGGGTGGGGTGGGTGGGGGGGGGGTGCTGCATGGCGTGGCAGAGCGTAGGCTTATTGGGACCGAGACACGGCAAAATGCTTCCATCTTGCGGGCCGTCCGGGTGGACTGCAAGTGCGTCGCAGCAGTACGAGAGGGAAATTGTAACAGAATAAAGTGTCACAGCTACAAAGAAAGTGCAGTGTGGGCGGACAATAAGGTGCAAGGGCCATGACCAGGTAGATCCTGAGGTCAGGAGTCCATCTTATCGTACCAGGGGGACCGTTCAATATACCACGGTCCAGTAAAAAAAAACTGTCTTGCATGCCGTCCGTACAGATCAATTCATTGCACAGTGTGTCAAAGTCATACAGGGTAAAACAATAACAGAATTGGTATTGGTTTGTTATTGTCACTTGTACCGAGGTCCAGTGAAAAACTTGTCTAGCATCCCGATCGTACAGGTCAATTCATTACACAGTGCAGTTACATTGAGGTAGTACAGGGCGCATTGGGTTAGTACAGGACACATTGAGGTAGTACAGGGCGCATTGGGTTAGTACAGGACACATTGAGTTAGTACAGGGTGCATTGAGGCAGTACAGAGTGCATTGATGTAGTACAGGTAAAAACACTAACAGTACAAAGTGTCACAGCTACAGAGAAAGTGCAGTTCAATAAGGTGCAAGGTCACAACAGGGTAGAACCTGAGGTCAGAGTCCATCTAATCGTATAAGGGAACCGTTCAATAGTCTTATCACCATGGGGTAGAAGCTGTCCTTGAGCCTGGTGGTCCGTGCCCTCAGGCTCCTGTATCTTCTACCCGATGGAAGAGGGGAGAAGAGAGAATGTCCTGGGTGGGTGGGGTCTTTGATTATGCTGGCTGTTTCACCAAGGCAGCGAGAGGTAAAGACAGAGTCCGCGGAGGGGAGGCTGGTGTCCGTGACGCGCTGGGCTGCGTCCACACTGCAAGGCAGAGTGTCCCAGCGACAGAGAGAGTGCGGGGCAGGCAGACAATAAGGTGCAAGAGCCACGACCAGATAGATCCTGAGGGTGAGAGTCCATCTTGTCGTATGAGGGGACCATTCAATAGACCGAGGTCCAGTGAAAAACTTGTCTTGCATCCTGTCCGTACGGATCAATCCATTACACAGTGCATCGAGGTCGTACGGGGAAAACAATAACAGAACGCAGGGTGTCCCAGCGACAGAGAAAGTGCAGTGCAGGCAGACAATAAGGTGCAAGGGCCACGACCAGGTAGATCCTGAGGTCAAGAGTCCATCTTATAGTTCAATGGCTAACACGAGGTGACATAATTTTAAGGTGATTGGAGAAAGGTATAAGGGGGGTGTCAGGGGTAAGTTTTTTTTACACAGGGAGCGGTGGGTGCATGGAACACACTGCCGGCAGAGGTTGTGGGGGCAGATACATCAGGGACATTTAAGAGACTCTTAGACACATGAATGATAGAAAAATAGGGGGCGATGTGGGAGGGAAGGGTTAGATAGACCTTAGAGCAGGATGCAATGTCAGCACAACATCGTGGGCCGAAGGGCCTGTACTGTGCCGTAATGTTCGACGCTCTATTGTAACAACGGGATAGAAGCCGTCCTTGAACATTGGGGGTATGTGCTGTCAGGTTTCTGTAGCTCCTGCCCGAGAATGTCCCAGGGGTGGGTGGGGTCTCTGATTATGCCGGCTGCTTTCCCCGAGGCAATGGAAGTGTAGACGGTAAGGTAGAATGCAGAGACGGGGTCTCGAGCCGAAACGTCAGTGGTTCCTGCCCTCCTGTGGACACTGAGCTCCCCCAGCAGATTGTCATTCGGAGCAGAGCAACAGTGCTCCGTTGGCAGAGGGAGTGCGAGAGTGGCGGTGGGGGGGGGGGGGGGGGGGGGCGGATCCTGCTGGTACCCCTCTTTTAGCCCACGAGGGGTCCCGTTGGCAGGTTGGCGGGTGAGGTAGTGCTGAGGCTGCTGGTCACAGAGATTGGGTTGAAGAGACGGGGAGGGAGTGACGGAGACGGGGAGGGAGTGACGGAGACGGGGAGGGGGTGACGGAGATGGGGAGGGGGCGTGGGGAGGGTGGGGCTGTCAGGGACGGAGAGGGGGTGTAGGGGAGGGAGGGGGTGACGGGGACGGAGAGGGGGTGTAGGGGAGGGAGGGGGTGACGGGGACGGAGAGGGGGTGTAGGGGAGGGAGGGGGTGACGGGGACGGAGAGGGGGTGTAGGGGAGGGAGGGGGTGACGGGGACGGAGAGGGGGTGTAGGGGAGGGAGGGGGTGACGGGGACGGAGAGGGGGTGTAGGGGAGGGAGGGGGTGACGGGGACGGAGAGGGGGTGTAGGGGAGGAAGGGGGTGACGGAGACGGGGAGGGGTGTAGAGGAGGGAGGGGGTGACGGAGACGGGGAGGGGTGTAGGGGAGGGAGGGGGTGACGGAGACGGGGAGAGGTAAAACTCCCGGTGTTGGGTACACAGAGACCAGAACTGTGCTCAGTAACTCCTGCTGCAGGTACAGAGACTGGAACCATGCTGGTTCTGGTGTCCACACCTCCCAGTGTGAGCCACACCTTGTAAACCCAGCAATACCCTGCCTTCGGGAGTGGAACGCAGATCAATACAGAACAAAGTGCTCGACTGCCGTGTTTAATCTGTGCTCCTGTTGGTCGTGTTTGCTGTTGTTTTGAGCTTCTGAAGTTAGGGACTTCATTCCTCTGAGAACAAAATGATTTCCATTCTAGGCTGCTCCTTGTTCCAGAGATGAGTGCATTCTGGGTTGGACAGTGTGGGGGCTCCCTCTACATCACCCCCACAGTGTGTGTTCCCCCCCCCCCCCCACCCCCACACATTATACCCAGTGTGGGCACCGAGTGCTCCCGGGACACGGGTCAGACACAGTGTGGGGGCTCCCTCTACATCACCCCGATTAAGTCTCCCCAGACGAAGCATCTTCAACTTCCCCACTAGTTTAAAAGGTGCAATTTTCCTGTAAGTGGTCGTGGTCATCGCCTCCGGATCCTCCCTGGGATGCGGTTCCTGCTGGCCCCTTGCATTCTGCACCTCAACTGGAAGGGAGAAGCATCCCATCCACCTGTCTCGAACTGGGCGGGCTGGGTCTGTCCTCCCTGGAGTCCGAGGGGGTGTGTGGAACTCCGAGGGACGCGGTTAGGGTGGGGATTGGGAAACCTTTCCCTGCCTGACGCCGGGGGTGACAGTTCCGGACCAAGTGTTGGGATACAGGTATCAGTATGGATGGCTCTCGGAGGCCACAATCCTTACGTCTGCTGATCTCGTAGACCTCGAACCCTTTCCTTACCCACGTGCAACTGTAAATTGGTACATGTCACACGTACCGAGGTACAGTGGGAGCGTCTTGCCTTGCCGCCCAGACAGATCGCAAATGTTCTCGCTGGCGTGTGTGCTGTCAATCTGTTGCTTTGCGGCAGCGGTACGGCGTGTGATGTAGTTCCGAGACGCGGGTAACACCGAGGTAGTACCATAAGTCAAAGGAGCAGAAGTCGGCCATGCCCATCGAGTTTGCTCCGCCATTCTATCATGAGCTGATCCATTCTCCCATTTAGCCCCACTCCCCCGCCTTCTCACTATAACCCTTGATGCCCTGGCTACTCAGATACCTATCAATCTCTGCCTTAAATACACCCGATGACTTTGCCTCCACAGCCAATCGTGGCAACAAATTCCACAGGTTCACTGCCCTCTGGCTAAAGAAATTTCTCTGCATCTCTGTTCTGAATGGGTGCCCTTCAAGTCATGCCCTCTTGTACTAGACTCCCCTATCATGGGAAACAGCTTTGCCACATCTACTCTGTCCAGGCGTTTTAACATTGGAAATGTTTCTGTGAGGTCCCCCCTCGTTCTTCTGTGAACTCCAAGGAGTACAGCCCAAGAGCCATCAAACGTTCCTCATATGTTAACCCTCTCATTCCTGGAATCATTCTAGTGAATCTTCTCTGAACCCTCTCCAACGTCAGCACCTCCTTTCTTAAATAAGGAGCCCAAAACTGCACACAGTACTCCGTGTGGTCTTACCAATGCCTTATAGAGCCTCAACATCACATCCTTGCTGTTATATTCTATTCCTCTAGAAATTAATGCCGACATTGTATTCGCCTTCTTCACCACCAACTCAACCTGGAGGTTAACTTCTAGGGTATCCTGCACGAGGACTCCCAAGTCCCTTTGCATCTCTGAATTTTGAATTTTCTCCCCATTTAAATAATCATCTGCCCATTTATTTCTTCTACCAAAGTGCATGACCAGACACTTTCCAACATTGTATTTCACTTTTATCGTGATTTTTATTAATGACTTGGATGAGGGGGTAGAAGGGTGGGTTGGCAAGTTTGCAGACAACACAAAGGTCAGCGGTGTTGTAGACAGTGTGGAGGACTGTCAAAGATTACAGAGGGACATCGATAGGATGCAGAGCTGGGCTGAGAAGTGGCAGATGGAGTTTAATCCGGAGAAGTGGCAGATGGAGTTCAATCCGGAGAAGTGTGAGGTGGTGCACTTTGGAAGGACAAACTCCAAGGCAGAGTACAAAGTCAATGGCAGGATTCTGGGTAGTGTGGAGGAGCAGAGGGATCTGGGGGTCCATATCCACAGATCCCTGAAAGTTGCCTCACAGGTGGATAGGGTAGTTAGCTTATGAAAGCTTATGGGACGTTAGCTTTCATAAGTTGTGGGATCGAGTTTAAGAGCCGTGAGGTAATGATGCAGCTCTACAAAGCTCTGGTTAGACCACACCTAGAGTACTGTGTCCAGTTCTGGTCGCCTCATTATAGGAAGGATGTGGAAGCATTGGAAAGGGTGCAGAGGAGATTTACCAGGATGTGCCTGGTTTGGAGAGAATGGATTATGAGGAGAGTCTGAGGGAGCTCGGGCTTTACTCTTTGGAGAGAAGGAGGATGAGAGGAGACACGATAGAGGTGGACAAAATATTAAGAGGAATAGATAGAGTGGACAGCCAGCGCCTCTTTCCCAGGACACTGATGCTCAATACAAGAGGGCACGGCTTTAAAGCAATGGGTGGGAAGTTCAAGGGAGGAGAGTAACTGGGAGTAGGATGCCCATTGCACTCCGTCTGTCCGCTGCACACCTCACCTGCGGCCGGGACGGGGTGGAGACATCCTGCCCTGGTGCTTCCCGACAAACCTGCCCCCACCCCCTCGCTCTCGGCTGCTTCCACTGCCAGCCCAGACTGATTGGGGATCACTCCCAATTAGCCGCACAGATGCTGCCCTACTTCTTGGGGATTTATTCACACCTGCAGTTGCCGGAGGAGCAGATTACAGGCCGCTAATTCCTGGCTCACTTGTCGGGAGGGAGGGCCGTGACGTGGGACGTGTCATGTGGGGAGGGGAGGGGGGTGCAGGCTGACTGACTGACAGGCCCAAGGTCAGCGAGGGGTCACCGGGGTTTGCAGACGCCCTCATAATCTCTCTGTCTCTTCTGTCCCTGTCTGTCTGTCTCTCTCTCTCTCTCTGTCTCTCTCTCTCTCTCTGTCTCTCTCTCTCTCTCTGTCTCCATTCTCTCTCTCTGTCTCCATTCTCTCTCTCTGTCTCCATTCTCTCTCTCTCTCTCACTCTCTCTGTCTCTCACTCTCTCCCCCCTCCCCCTCCCTCCCCACACACAGTAAGGAGGAATGCCGCAGGGTGTGCCTCTCTGGCGGAGGGGAAGTCTCACATAACGCCCTGCTCCACAATACACACTCTTCCTGCTTTTCTGGTGTTGAAGCGGCGATGGTCTGCTGCACCTCTGTGCCTGTTCCCCAGCCTGTTCCATGCCTGCCTCCCCCTTTGTTTCCAAACAAGCGTCACAGAGCTGTGATTAACAGGCCCTTCGGCCCAACTCATCCCTGTTAACCACATTGCGCAGCTTTGAGATTCCCTCCCCAGGACACACAGACCATCCACTCTATTGACGCCTCCTTGTATACACTCCTTTCAGTTCTCCCCCTTGGCCTCTGCTGCTCTCGAGAAAACAACCCGAGTCTGTCCGGCCTCTCCTTATAGCTCGCGCCCTCTAATCCCGGCAGCGTCTCTGGGAATCTTTCCCGCCCCTCTCCCCAGCTGAATCACCCCCTCCCTGCGGCTGGGCGACAGACCCAATTTCTGAGGGGCATCTAAATTCCTGCCCCAGAGAGAGAGAGACACATAGAGGGAGGGAGAGAGAGAGACAGACAGACAGACACAGAGGGGGGGAGAGAGACACGGAGGGAGAGAGAGGGGCAGAGACAGAGAGTTTTGTCAGCTGAGTCAGACCACGTTTAGAGTGCCATTCTGGCCTCTCCCGTTACAGGGAGGGTCCGGGGGGTGGCTTCAGAGAAGGTGCGGGAGAGGTTCACCGGGAACACCGCCCGGATTAGAGGGCACGAGCTATAAGAGATGGACTCGGATCATTCTCTCCGGAGTGGCGGAGGCCAAGGGGAGACCTGGTAATAAAGCGACACTCTGTGCTGACCCGTATTCCCATCCAAGCCGGTCCCACTTGCCCGCGTTTGGCCCTTATCCCTCTGCACCTTTCTCATCGCTGTACCTGTCCGACTGCCTTTTAGAAGTTGTTAACGTACCTGCCTCTGGCAGCTCATTCCACACACGGACCACCCTCTGTGCAAAAAGAAAAGTTGCCCCTCGGGTCCCCTATTAAATCTCTTCTCCCCCCCCCCCACCTCCTCTCACCTTAAACCTATGCCCTCTAGTTCTCGATTCCCGTGACCCATGGGGGGCAAAAGACTGTGTGCATTCACCCAAATCTTTGAACGTCAGGGTGGAGATGGCAAGTATTACGAGGGCAGAGGTTTTATGCCAGGGGGAGGGGAAGTTTCGAAGGAGATGTACAGGGGCAGGTATTTTATACACAGAGAGTGGTGGGTGCCTGGAATGTGCTGCCGGGGGAGGGGGTGGGGGCAGATACGATGGAGGGGGTTAGACAGACATAGGGATGTGCCGGGGATGGAGGGAGGGGGACAGTGCGCAGGGAAACAGGATTAATTGAGATTGGCGTCGTGGTAGGCACAGACACGGTAGACCTGTTCCTGGGCTCCACTGTTCTACGTCAGTCAGTGGAAGGAGAAGGGAGAGGTTTGGAGGGGGTGTTTAGTGGTGACAAGAGGGATAGTCACTGACAAGCCTCGTGAAATTTGTTGTCGCAGTACAGGGCAGAGACAGAAAGATTACAGAAATAAATAGTGCAAAAGAGGTAGCGTTGATGTGTAGGTTCAAATTTATTGGTATTGGTTTATTATTGTCACTTGTACCAAGGTACAGTGAAAAACTTAGAACCATAGAACACTACAGCACAGAAAGGCCATTCGGCCCTTCTAGTCTGTGCCGAAACATTATTCTGCTAGTCCCATTGACCTGCACCCAGCCCATACCCCTCCAGACCTCTCTCGTCCATGTATCTATCCAATTTACTCTTAAGAGTGAGCCTGCATTTCCCACATCAGATGGCAGCCCGTTCCACACTCCCTCCACTCTGAGTGAAGTTCCCCCATAAACCTTTCCCCTTTCACCCTAAAGCCATGTCATGTACTTATCTCTCCTAATCTAGGTGGAAAGAGCCTACTCACATTAACTCTGTCTATGCCCCTCATCATTTTGTAAACCTTATCAAATCTCCCCTCGTTCTTCTCCGCTCCCAGGAATAAAGTCTTAACCTGTTCAATCCTTCCCTGTAACTCAACTCCTGAAGACCCGGCAACATTCTAGTAAATCTTCTCTGCACTCTTTCAATCTTACTGACATCCTTCCTGTAGCTCGGTGACCAGAACTGCACACAATACTCCAAACTCGGCCTCACCAATGACATACAACCTCACCATAACATCCCAACTCCTGTACTCAGTGCTTTGATTTATGAATGCCAGGATGGCAAAAGCCTTCTTTACACCCTGTCTACCTGTGACGCCACTTTCAGGGAATTATGTATCTGAACTCCCAGATCCCTCTGTTCCTCCGCACTCCTCAGTGACCGACCATTTACTGTGTGTGTCCTCCCTTGATTTGTCCTTCCAAAATGCAACATCTCACACTTGTCTGCATTAAATTCCATCTGCCATTTTCTAGACCATTTTTCCATCTGGTCCAGATCCCTCTGCAAGCTTTGAAAGCCTTCCTCGCTGTCCACAACGCCTCCAATCTTAGCTGATCCAATTTACCACATTATCGTCTAGATCATTGATATATACAACAAACGGCAATGGCCCCGACACAGATCCCTGAGGCACACCACTAGTCACAGGCCTCCAATCTGAGAAACAACCGTCCACAACCACTTTCTGTCTTCTCCCACTCAGACAATTTCGAATCCAGTTTACAACCTTTCCATGGATACCCATTGACTGAACCTTCTGAACTAATCTCCCATGTGGGACCTTGTCAAAGGCCTTACTAAAGTCCATGTAGACAACATCCACAGCCTTTCCTTCATCTGCTTTCTTAGCGACCTCCTCAAAAAACTCCACAAGATTCGTTAAACACGATCTACCATGCACAAAGCCATGCTGACTACCCTTAATCAGCCCTTGGCTGTCCAAATACTTATATGTCCTATCTCTCAGAACACCTTCCAATAATTCAGTCACTACTGATGTCAGGCTCACTGGCCTGTAATTACCTGGTTTACTCTTCGAGCCTTTCTTAAACAACGGAAAACCATGATCTACCCTCCAGTCCTCTGGCACTGCACCCGTGGCTAAGGACATTTTAAATATATCTGCCAGGGCCCCTGCAATTTCTACACTAGTCTCTCTTAAGGTCCGAGGAAATATCTTGTCAGGCCCGGGGGATTTATCTACCTTTATTCGCTGTAAAGCAGCAAGCACCTCCTCCTCTTTAATCTCTATATGTTCCATGACTCTACTGCTTGTTTCCCTTCCTTCCATATCCACGATGCCAGTTTCCTGAGTAAATACTGATGCAAAAAAACTGTTTAAGATCTCCCCCATCTCCTGAGGCTCCACACATAGACGACCACTCTGATCTTCTAGGGGACCAATTCTGTTTCTTACTGTCCTTTTGCTCTTAATATACCTGTAGAAACCCTTCGGGTTTACCTTCACATTATCTGCCAAAGCAGCCTCATGTCTTTTTGCCTTCCTGCTTTCCTTTTTTAGTATTTTCTTACATTTCCTATACTCATCCGTTCCTAGTTGCCTATACCTGCTATACACCTCTCTCTTTTTCTTAACCAGCTCACCAATATCCCTTGAAAACCAAGGTTCCCTATGCTTGTTACCTTTGCCTTTAATCCTAACAGGAACATACAAACTCTGCACTCTCAAAATTTCGTCTTTGAAGGCTTTCCATTTACTGAGCACATGCTTGCCAGAAAATAACTTATCCCAATCCACTCTTCCTAGATCCTTTCTCATTTCCACAAAATTGGCCTTTCTCTCCAATTTAGAACCTCCACTCGCGGACTAGACCTGTCCTTATCCATAATTATCTTGAAACTAATTGCTTTATGGTCACTGGACCCAAAATGCTCACCTACACATACTTCTGTCACCTGACCTGCCTGGTTCCCTAATAGGAGATCAAGTAATGCATTCTCTCTCGTTGGTACCTCTATGTATTGATTTAGAAAACTTTCCTGAACACATTTGACAAATTCCAAGCCATCCAACCCTTTTCACAGTGTGGGAGTCCCAGTCAATATGTGGAAAGTTAAAATCCCCTACTATCACAACTTTCTGTTTCTTACATCGGTCAACTCTCTCTCTACAAATTTGTTCTTCCAATTCTCTCTGACTATTGGGTGGTCTATAATACAACCCTATCAGTGTGGCCACACCTTTCCTGTTCCTCAGCTCCACCCATATGGCCTCTGTAGACGAGCCCTCCAGGCTGTCCTGTCTACGCACAGCTGTGATCTGTTCCCTGACCAGTAATGCCACTCCTCCCCCTTTCATCCCTCCCCCTCTATCATGTCTGAAACAACGGTACTCCGGAACACTAAGCTGCCAGTCCTGCCCCTCCTGCAACCAGTCTCAGTAGTAGCAATAATGTCGTAATCCCACGTGCCAATCCACACCCTAAACTCATCTGCCTTTACCTACAATACTCCTTGCATTGAGATAGATGCACCTGAGAACATTACTATCATGTACATCCTTTGATTTCTGTCTATACCTGCAGTCCTCGCATGATCATTTTCCTCCTCACTATCTGCTCTAACACTCTGGTTCCCCTCCCCCTGCAAATCTAGTTTAATCCCACAGGAGTAGCACTAGCAAACCCACCCGCAAGTATGCTAGTCCCTCTCCGGTTCAGGTGCAAACCGTCCCGTTGGAACAGATCCCACCTTCTCTGGAACAAATCCCAATTGTCTAGAAACATGAAGCCCTCCCTCCTGCACCAACTCCTTAGCCACGTATTTAGCTGCATGATCCTCCTATTTCTAGCCTCACTAGCACGAGGCACAGGTAGCAATCTTGAGATTGCAACCTTGGAGGTCCTGTCCTTCAACTTTGCACCTAGTTCTTTAAACTCTCTTTGCAGGACCTCCTCCCTTTTCCTATCCACGTCATTGGTCCGTACGTGGACCACCACATCTGGCTGCTCACCCTCCCTCCTGAGAATATAGAGAACTCGATCTGAGATATCACGGACCCTGGCACCAGGGAGGCAACAGACCATCCGGGATTCTTGATCTCTCCCACAGAACCTCCTATCTGTCCCCCTAACTATTGAATCCCCTATCACTACTGCTCTCCTCTTTACCCTCCCTCCTATCTGAGATAAGGGTCCCACCTCGGTGCCAGAGACTTGACCACTACAACTTGTCCCTGGTAGGTCGTCCCCACCAGCAGTATCCAGAACGGTATACTTATTGTTGATGGGAACAGCCACAGGGGTGCTCTGCTCCTTCTGTCTAATCCCCTTCCCTTTCCTAACAGTCACCCAGCTACCTGCCTCCTGACTTTTAGGTGTAACTATCTCCCTGAAACTGCTATCTATGTCTGCCTCTGCCTCCCAAATGATCCGAAGTTCATCCAGCTCCAGCTCCCTAACACCGTTTGCCAGGAGCTGCAGCTGGATGCACCTTTTACAGGTGTGGTCAGGGACAAGCGTGCTGTCCCTGACTTCCCACATACTGCATACGGAGCACACAACTGCCCTAGCTGCTGCCTTCATTACCCAATCCAACTTCAATTAACTTAAAGGAACTTACCGGCCTTACCTCTTAGGGTGCTAGCTCTTCCTCAGCCTCTGCTCGCCGAAGCCTCAAGGATCCACTCCTACCCTGAGCCAGTCACGCACTGGCCGCTCCTCTTAGTTACCCCTCCTGATACTTGTCCCTCTCAATTACTTCAAGTACTCACTCTAATTAACCAATAAGCACGACTTGTAAATACTCAGCCCCTACCTGTTAGGGACCCGCTCCTCCAACCGCTTCTGGGCTGATCCTGAAATTGTATTGCATACCGATCGTACAGGTCAATTCATTACACAATGCAATTACAATGAGGTAGTACAGAGTGCATTGAGATAGTACAGGGCGCATTGAGGCAGTACAGGTAAAAACACTAACAGTACAGAGTAAAGTGTCACAGCTGCAAAGAAAGTGCAGTGCAATAAGGTGCAAGGTCACAACAAGGTAGATCGTGAGGTCAGAGTCCATCTCATCGTATAAGGGAACTGTTCAATAGTCTTATCACAGTGGGGTAGAAGCTGTCCTTGAGCCTGGTGGGATGTGCCCTCAGGCTCCTGTATCTTCTACCTGATGGAAGAGGGGAGAAGAGAGAATGACCTGGGTGGGTGGGGTGATTATGCCGGCTGCTTCACCAAGGCAGCGAGAGGTAAAGAGGGGAGGCTGGTCTTCGTGATGCACTGGGCTGTGTCCACAACTCTCTGCGGTTTCTTGTGGTCCTGGGCAGAGCAGTTGCCGTCCCAAGCCATGATACATCCAGATAGGATGCTTTCTGTGGTGCATGGGTAAAAGTTGGTGAGAGTCAAAGGGGACAAACCGAATTTCTTCAGCCTCCTGAGGGAGTAGAGGCGCTGGTGAGCTTTCTTGGCCGTAGTCAAACATGCACGGGGTGTAAATGCCATTAAAATTAGCTCGCAGCACAGCACGAAACGAGGACAAATGCAAGTTGATATAAACTTAAATTAACGCGAGTTTTGCACAACTTGCTGCTGTGCAAAATCAGCAAAGGTGGAGAGCGAGAGACGAACTCGTACGGTCTAAGATGGGAAACACTGAGCAGGCCAGGCAGCATCCGTGGAGAAAAGCAGGTGGTCAACGTCTCGGGGCTGAAGATAGGAAAAAGAGAGAGCCTGATATATAGGAGGGAAGACCAGAGCAGTGATAGGTGAACAAAAGAGGGGAGGTGGGGTGGGACAGAGTTGGTGATAGGTCGATGCAGGTAAGAGATGGTGATGGTCATGGTCAGGTGCCAGGGGGGAGCAGATCCACCAGGGAATGGGTCATAGGGAAGGAGAGAGGGGGGAAAGTGGGGGGGTGAGGAAAGGGAAGAAGAGAAGAAATATGGTGTGTAGTGTGTGTGGATTACCTAAAGTGGGAGATTTCAATGTTCACACCATTAGAACATCGAACACTACAGCACGGTACAGGCCCTTCGGCCCACAATGTTGTGCTGACATTTTATCCTGCTCTAAGATCTATCTAACCCTTCCCTCCCACATAGCCCCCTATTTCTCTATCATTCATGTGTCTAAGAGTCTCGTAAATGTCCCTCATGTATCTGCCCCCACAACCTCTGCCGGCAGTGCGTTCCACGCACCCACCACTCTCTGTGTAAAAAAAAGACTTACCCCCTTATACCTTCCACCTTAAAATTATGTCCCCTTGTGTTAGCCATTGTCGCCCTGGGATAAAGTCTCTGACTGTCCACTCGATCTATGCCTCTTGTACACCTCTATCATGTCACCTCTCATCCTCCTCCTCTCCAAAGAGAAAAGCCCCAGCTCACTCAACCTACCCTCGTGAGACGTGCTCTCCAATCCAGGTAAATCTCCTCTGCATCCTCTCTAAAGCTTCCACATCCTTCCTATAATGAGGCGACCAGAACTGAACACAGTACCCCAAGTGCGGTCTAACCAGAGCAGCAACATCACCTCACGGCTCTTGAACTCAATCCCCCGACTAATGAAGGCCAACACTCCACACGCCTTCTTAACTACCCTATCGACCTGCGCGGCGACCTTGAGGGATTGACGGACGTGGACCCCAAGATCCCTCTGTTCCTCCACACTGCTGAGAGTCCTGCCATGAACCTTCCCAGACGGAAAACGAGGCGCTGTTCCTCCAGTTTGCACCTGGAACTCTCCCGGGGAGCGGAGGAGGTTGGAGGCGGTGCAGGGGCGGTGGGGTATCCCTGGGGCAGGAGGGAGTGAGCGATGGAGGGAGCAGTCCCTGCAGAAAGCAGAGAGGGGTGGTCTTGGTTTATTATTGTCATTTGTACCGAGGTCCAGTGAAAAACTTGTCTTGCATACTGATCATACAGGTCAATTCATTGCACAGTGCAGTTACATTGGGTTAGTACAGGGTGCATTGATGTAGTACAGGTAAAAACACTAACAGTACAGAGTAAAGTGTCCCAGCTACAGAGAAAGTGCAGTGCGATAAGGTGCAAGGTCACAACAAGGTAGATCGTGAGGTCAGAGTCCATCTCATTGTATAAGGGAACCGTTCAATAGTCTTATCACCGTGGGGTAGAAGCTGTCCTTGAGCCTGGTGGGACGTGCCCTCAGGCTCCTGTATCTTCTACCCGATGGGAGAGGGGAGAAGAGAGAATGACCCGGGTGGGTGGGGTCTTTGATTACACCGACTGCTTCACCAAGGCAGCGAGAGGTAAAGACAGAGTCCGCGGAGGGGAGGCTAGTGTCTGTGACGCGCTGGGCCGTGTCCACAACTCTCTGCGGTTTCTTGCGGACCCGGGCAGAGCAGTTGCCGTCCCGAGCCGGGATACATCCGGATAGGAGGCTTTCTGTGGTGCATCGGTAAAAGCTGTTGAGAGTTAAAGGGGACAAACCGAATTTCTTCAGCCTCCTGAGGAAGTAGAGGTGCTGGTGAGCTTTCTTGGCCGTGGTGTCTCCGTGGTTGGACCAGGACAGGCTGCTGGTGACGTTCACTCCAAGGAACTTGAAGGTCTTGACCCTCTTGACCTCAGCACCGTCGATGTAGACAGGAGCATGTGCACTGCCCCCTTTCCTGACGTCAATGGGGTGGGGAGGGGAAGGTGCACTCGGCGGCTGGGGTCCTGTTGGGAGATGGCAGAGAACGATGTGTGGGATGAGATGTGAGGGCGAGGGGGGGAATCCCCCCATCCCTGCTGGCTCTGGAGGGGCGGGGGCGAGAGCAGAGGGGCGCGGGGTCTGCCGGCTCCTATACCTCCTGCCTGACAGCACCATCGAGGGGAGGGCACAGGGCAGGTGCTGGCGTTTTCCCCAAGGCAGTGTCCTCGGCAGGATGTCCGCACCAGGGCGCGGCTATGCAGGCATCAGCAGGGAAAGTCAGCAACTGAAAGGCGTCCTGTGTAACGCGGAGGGGAGGGTAAAAATTCTGCTGTTCCCACCCTCGGGCAAGGAAGAACTGGTTTTTCCAGCTCCTGGCCTTGTCTGAATTCTCTCCTGCCCTCCCTCGCACCCAACTCTCTCCCCCCCCCAACTCTCTCCCCCCCCCCAACTCTCTCCCCCCCCCCAACTCTCTCCCCCCCCCAACTCTCTCCCCCCCCCCAACTCTCTCCCCCCCCCCAACTCTCTCCCCCCCCCCAACTCTCTCCCCCCCCCAACTCTCTCCCCCCCCCCAACTCTCTCCCCCCCCAACTCTCTCCCCCCCAACTCTCTCCCCCCCCAACTCTCTCCGCCCCCACCCCCTTTCTCTCTCTCTCTCCCTCTCTCTCTCTCTCTCTCTCTCTCTTTTCTCTCTCTCTCTCTCTCTCTCAAACACACACACACACACACACACACACACACACACACACACGCGCAGAGGAACTCAGCAGGTCAGGCAGCATCCACAGAGGGAAATAAACAATCGACGTTTCAGGCTGGGACTGGAAGGGGAGAGGGCAGAAAGTTGGGAGGGGGATGTTGGGGGGGAGAGGAGGACACACAGGTGAGAAGGGGGAAGGTGGGGTGGGCTGGGGGGAACGTGGAGATGCAAGAAGCTGAGAGGTGATTCGGCCAAAGAGGCAAAGGGCTCGAGGAAAGGACGCATCCGGTCGGAGAGTGCCAGCGGGCCGTGGGATAAAGGGTAGGAGGTGGGCAGGTCACAGCTACAGAGGAAGTGCAGTGCAATAAGGTGCAAGGTCACAACAAGGTAGATCGTGAGGTCAGAGTCCATCTCATCGTAGAAGGGAACCGTTCAATAGTGTTATCACCGTGGGGTAGAAGCAGTCCTTAAGCCTGGTGGTCCGTGCCCTCAGGCTCCTGTATCTTCTACCCGATGGGAGAGGGGAGAAGAGAGAATGTCCCGGGTGGGTGGGGTCTTTGATGATGCCGGCTGCTTCACCGAGGCAGCGAGAGGTAAAGACAGAGTCCGCGGAGGGGAGGCTGGTGTCCGTGATGCGTTGGGCCGTGTCCACAACTCTGCGGTTTCTTGCGGTCCCGGGCAGAGCAGTTGCCGTCCCGAGCCGGGATACATCCGGATAGGATGCTTTCTATGGTGCATCGGTAAATGTTGGTGAGATTCAAAGGGGACAAACCGAATTTCTTTAGCCTCCTGAGGGAGTAGAGGCGCCGATGAGCTTTCTTGGCCGTGGCGTCTATGCGATTTGACCAGGAGAGGCTGCTGGTGATGTTCACTCCCGGGAACTCAAAGCTCTCAACCCTCTCGACCTCAGTGCCGTTGGTGTGGACAGGAGCAGGTGCACCGCCCCCTCTCCTGACGTCAGTGACCAGCTCTGTTGTTCTGTTGACATTGAGGGAGAGCAATGCATTGACACCCTCGGACACAGGTGAAGCGCTGCCTCACCTGGAGGGACTGTCTGGGACCTTGAGTGGCGGTGAGGGGGGCAAGAGATGGTGTCGGGACGGGTGTGACACTTCAGGGATAAGTGCCGGGAGGGAGGGTGATCTGCGGGGAGAGACAAGAGGACAAGGGAGCGATCCCTGCGGAGGGAAGGGGAGGAGGAGGCAGGTCCTCGGAGGCTTTGCGGTTGACACCAGGTTGTGCGCATGCGTGCATCTGAGGGCGGTCGAAATGTCTGATACCACAGGGCATGCATTGAAGATGTGGGAGGGGGCAGGTTTTACTTACACAGGGAGTGGTGGGTGCCTGGAACGTGCTGCCGGGGCAGGGGGTGGGGGCAGATACGACGGAGGGGTTTCAGAGGGCGTTCGGTCGGTATGCAGAGAATGGGGATGGATGTGGACTGGGTGCAGGTAGACGGGATTGGGTGTCATTAACTTGATCAGTTCAGCACAACGTTGTGGGCTGAAGGGCCTGTTCCTGTGCTGTGTCTCTGAGCGTGTGTGTCTGTGTGTCTCTGAGTGCGTGTACAGTATGTCTGGGTGTGTGTGTCTCTGAGTGTGTGTGTGTGTGTGTGTGTGTGTGTCTCTGTCTGTCCCTGAGTGTGTCTATGTCTCTGTGTGTGTCTCTGAGTGTGTGTGTCGCTGAGAGTGTGTCTGTGTCTCTGAGTGCATGTGTGTCTGTCTGTCTCTCTCTCTCTCTCTCTCTGAGTGTGCTTGTTGGGGGGGGGATGGAGGGGAGAGAGGGAGAGAGAGCAGGCTGTCCTATCCTGCACCTAAGGTCTCCAGGCCGGTCTCAAAGCCTTGCGGTGGAAGCAAACAAGTTTATTGCAACCAAGCGGTTTCCTGTTCTGCTGTCATCACCGCCAGCTTCGCCCTGCCTTGTTTTGTTACTGCAACATTCATTCCCAATCGCCATGTCCTTCAACTTCACATAAAGGTTCAAGTTCACCGTGTACCCCGACAGTGTCTCCCCCCCCCCCCCCCAAACGTTATACGCAGTGTGGGCACCGAGCGCTCCCGGGACACGGGTCAGACACAGTGTGGGGGCTCCCTCTCTGTCACCCCCACAGTGTGTGTTCCCCCTCCCCCACGTTATACCCAGCGTGGGCACCGAGCGCTTGTGGTTCGATACTTCTGTGGAAAAGTTGACCTTGAGCCGTTCTGGGGAGTGGGGATGGGATGGAAAGCTCTGTGTGCATGTGTTCCAGTTCAGGGGGGCATTGACCACAGAGAGTGGGCTCGCCGCTGGAATCACTGGCTCTAACTTGTTCCCCCCTCTCCTCCCTTCACCTCCCCCTTCCCCTCCCCTTCCCTGCTGGTGGCCTCCCGCCACTCCCCCACTCCCACCTGCTCCCTCAGGTGCCCGTGGCTCAGCCAGACGTTCTCACCGGCCATCCCCGTCTACAACGTGATCATCTTCCTCTTTGTGCTGGCCAACTTCAGTATGGCCACCTTCATGGACCCCGGCATCTTCCCACGAGGTGAATCTCTGTCTCCTCGTGTGTGTCCTCCCCCCAACTCTCTCCCACCCTCCCCCCTCTCTCTCTCTACCCCTCCCCCTCTCTCTCTACCCCTCCCCCTCTCTCTCTACCCCTCCCCCTCTCTCTCTTCCCCTCCCCCTCTCTCTCTTCCCCTCCCCCTCTCTCTCTTCCCCCTCCCCCTCTCTCTCTTCCCCCTCCCCCTCTCTCTCTTCCCCCTCCCCCTCTCTCTCTTCCCCCTCCCCCTCTCTCTCTTCCCCCTCCCCCTCTCTCTCTACCCCCTCCCCCACTCTCTCTACCCCCTCTCTCTCTACCCCCTCTCTCTCTACCCCCTCCCCCTCTCTCTACCCCCTCCCCCTCTCTCTACCCCCTCCCCCTCTCTCTCTACCCCCTCCCCCTCTCTCTCTACCCCCTCCCCCTCTCTCTCTACCCCCTCCCCCTCTCTCTACCCCCTCCCCTCTCTCTCTACCCCTCCCCTCTCTCTCTACCCCCTCCCCTCTCTCTCTACCCCCTCCCCCTCTCTCTCTACCCCCTCCCCTCTCTCTCTACCCCCTCCCCCTCTCTCTCTACCCCCTCCCCCTCTCTCTCTACCCCCTCCCCCTCTCTCTCTACCCCCTCCCCCTCTCTCTCTACCCCCTCCCCCCTCTCTCTACCCCCTTCCCCCTCTCTCTCTACCCCCTCCCCCCCTCTCTCTCTACCCCCTCCCCCCCTCTCTCTCTACCCCCTCCCCCCCTCTCTCTCTACCCCCTCCCCCCCTCTCTCTCTACCCCCTCCCCCCCTCTCTCTCTACCCCCTCCCCCCCTCTCTCTCTACCCCCTCCCCCCCTCTCTCTCTACCCCCTCCCCCCTCTCTCTCTACCCCCTCCCCCCCTCTCTCTCTACCCCCTCCCCCCCTCTCTCTCTACCCCCTCCCCCCCTCTCTCTCTACCCCCTCCCCCCTCTCTACCCCTGCCCCCCTCTCTCCACCCCCTCCCCCCTCTCTCTCTACCCCCCCTCTCTCTCTACCCCTCCCCCCCCTCTCTACCCCCCTCCCCCCTCTCTACCCCTGCCCCCCTCTCTCTACCCCCTCCCCCCTCTCTACCCCTGCCCCCCTCTCTCTACCCCCTCCCCCCTCTCTACCCCTGCTCCCCCCTCTCTCTACCCCTGCTCCCCCCCTCTCTCTACCCCCTCCCTCCCCTCCTCCCTCCCTCCCCCTCCCTCCCCCCTCCCCCCCCCCCCGGTGCGATCTCACCAATGTGTTGTTCCTCTTCCCCCCCCCCCCCCCCCCCAGCCGACGAGGACGAGGACAAGGACGACGACTTCCGAGCCCCCCTCTACAAGAACGTGGAGATCAAGGGCATCCAGGTCCGCATGAAGTGGTGCTCCACCTGCCGCTTCTACCGGCCGCCTCGCTGCTCCCACTGCAGCGTCTGCGACAACTGTGTGGAGGTAGGGTCCCTGGGAGGGGTGCCGAGGGAGGGGAGGGGTCCGGGGGGCGAGCGAGCAGGCTCTGACCACCTCTCCCTCTCTCTCCCCCCCCGCCCCCCATCCAGGAGTTCGACCACCACTGCCCCTGGGTGAACAACTGCATCGGCCGCCGCAACTACCGCTACTTCTTCCTCTTCCTGCTCTCGCTCACCACCCACATCGTGGGCGTCTTCTCCTTCTCCCTGCTCTACCTGCTGCACCACCTAGACAGGCTGTCGTCCGTGCACACCGCCGTCACGTATCCTGAGCGCCCACTGCCCCGGGGACGGCTTCCTGCCGGAGAAAAAGAGAGCGCGGGGTCCTGAGTCCTGCCCCGGGGACGGTCTTCTGCTGGTGGGCCATTGGTGTTGGAATTGGTTGATCATTGTCACTTGTACCGAGGTCCAGTGAAAAACTTGTCTTACACACCGATTGTACAGGTCAATTCATTACACAGTGCAGTTTCATTGGGTTAGTACGGGGCGCACTGAGGCAGTACGGGGCGCACTGAGGCAGTACGGGGTGCATTGAGGTAGGAGAGGTACAAACACTAACAGTACAGAGTAAAGTGTCGCAGCTACAGAGAAACTGCAGTTCAATAAGGTGCAAGGTCACAACAAGGTAGATCGTGAGGTCAGAGTCCATCTCATCGTGTAGGGGAACTGTTCAATAGTCTTATCACAGTGGGGTAGAAGCTGTCCTTGAGCCTGGTGGTCCGTGCCCTCAGGCTCCTGTATCTTCTACCCGATGGGAGAGGGGAGAAGAGAGAATGTCCTGGGTGGGTGGGGTCTTTGATGATGCCGGCTGCTTCACCAAGGCAGCGAGAGGTAAAGACAGAGTCCGCGGAGGGGAGGCTGGTGTCCGTGACGCACTGGGTTGTGTCCACAACACTCTGCGGTTTCTTGCGGTCCCGGGCAGAGCAGTTGCTGTCCCGAGCCGGGATACATCCGGATAGGATGCTTTCTGTGGTGCATCGGTAAAAGCTGGTGAGAGACAAAGGGGACAAACCAAATTTCTTCAGCCTCCTGAGGAAGTAGAGGCACCGGCGAGCTTTCTTGGCCGTGGTGTCTCCGTGGTTGGACCAGGACTGGATGCCAGTGACGTTCACTCCCGGGAACTCGAAGCTCTCGACCCTCTCGACCTCAGCGCCTTCGATGTAGACGGATGCATGTACACCGCCCCCTTTTCTGAAGTCAGTGACCAGCTCTGTTGTCTTGCTGACATCGAGGGGAAGGTTGACATCGAGGGAGGAGAGGGAGCGCAGTGTCCTCAGTCCTGCCCCCCTGCCCCTGGTGTCCCTGCCCTGGGGACGGCCTCCTGCCGGTGGGGGTGGGCGGGGGCATCTGTGGGAGGGCGTGTGTGTGTGGGGAGGGGACGTGCAGGGGGTGGGCAGGAGGGACAGCGCGTCTTCCCCTCTCTCTCTCCGTTCCGATCCTTGACTCCCAGGCGCAGTATGGCAGTGATGTGCGTGGCCGGTCTATTCTTCATCCCCGTGGCTGGTCTCACCGGCTTCCATGTGGTGCTGGTTGCCCGAGGGCGCACCACCAACGAGCAGGTAGGGACGGGGTGTCCTCGCTGTCTCCCTCCCCTCCCCTCCCCTCCCCCATCCTCCCCTCCCCTCTCCTCCCCTCCCCTCTCCTCCCTCCCCTCTCCTCCCTCCCCTCTCCTCCCTCCCCTCTCCTCCCCCCCCCCCCCCCCCAGGGTTAGGACCAGCAGCCTGGAGTGTGTGTGCGGGACGGTTGTTTTATTCTGGGAGGGTGGAGGGGACAGGACAGAGGGGATGGGGAGGGTGGACGGGACAGAGGGTGGACGGGACGGGGGTGATGGGACAGAGGGGAGAGGGGGAGGTCTGGGACAAAACGGTGAGCTGGGACAGGGGCGTTGCAGTCCCGGTGTGTTCCGGGGGGGGGGGGGGGGTCGGGTGGGGAGGGAGGGGGAGCAGGACCTCATCTGCAGGCAGGTCACCCTCCCTGTCCATTCCCATCGCTCACTGGCTGTTCTTGTGTTGCAGGTGACGGGGAAATTCAGGGGAGGGGTGAATCCCTTCACACAGGGATGTTGGAGGAACATCTCCTACGTCCTCTGCAGTTCACAGGCACCCAGGTGAGTGGGAGCCCCCTCCTCGGCCCTCCCTCCTCATCATTCCCTCTCCCACAGCGTTCCCTCCCTCCCTCCCTCACCCCCTCTCCCACGGAGCTCCCTCCCTCCTCATCCCCTCTCCCACGGCCCCTCGTTCCCTCTCTCCCCTCCTCACAGCCCCTCGTTCCCTCTCCCACCCTCTTCGATCAGACCTGTTCTCCCTCCTCCCTCTCCCCCCTCCTCCCTCCCCCTGTCCCGCCCTCCTCAGTTGAGCCCTCCGTCTCATGGCACCGCTCTCTCTCTCTCTCCCTCTCTGCCAGGTACATTTCCCGGGAAAAGAGGGGGAGCCAGGTCCCGGTGCAGACGCCCTTCGTCCGCCCCACCATCTCTGACACCGAGGTCACCATGAAGTTAATGGACAACGGCATCCAGACGAGCCTCGCGCGCACTCGGGTACGGGGGCGCGAGGGCGCGGGGTGGGGCAGGGGGTGCTGTGTGCGAAGGGAACAGATCCGAAGGGTCTCGGACTCTGAACGCAGTCTGGCAAGGAGGGATCTTACTCACAAACGCGGGGAAAGGTAACGGGGGCAACACACACACACACACACACACACACACACACACACACACACACACACACACACCCCGGTGGTAGTGAGCATGGTGGAGTCGCAACAAGGGTAAGGTGCGTGCGCACGCACACACTCTCACTCTCTCTCTCTCTCTCTCTCTCTCTCTCTCTCTCTCTCTCTCACACTCACTCACTCACTCACTCACACACACACACAAAACGAACTGGGTACATACAATCAAGGAAAAACAATACGTTACCTGCCACCTCTTGACATACTATTAGTATTGGTTTATTATTGTCACTTGTACCGAGGTCCAGTGGAAAAACTTGTCTTACACACCGACTGTACAGGTCAATTCATTACACTGTGCAGTTACATTGGGTTAGTACAGAGTGCATTGAGGCAGTACAGGGCGCATTGAGGTGGTACAGGTAAAAACAATAACAGTACAGAGTAAAGTGTCCCAGCTACAGAGAAAGTGCAGTGCAATAAGGTGCAAGGTCACAACAAGGTAGATCGTGAGGTCAGAGTCCGTCTCATTGTATAAGGGAACTGTTCAATAGTCTCATCACAGTGGGGTGGAAGCTGTCCTTGAGCCTGGTGGTACGTGCCCTCAAGCTCCTGTATCTTCTACCCGATGGGAGAGGGGAGAACTAATTTCTCCAGCACCGTTTCACGGTTGCTCGGCCCAGAGTGAAGCAGACTCTCCGAACTCTGCCAACCGGTGCACAGCTTTATCGACGAGGCATCCCTCGGAGACAAAAAGAGAGAGAGCAGAGCACATGCGGCACTCTTTATAGTGCTGGAGGGCTGAGGGGTTCCAGCCCAGGTATTTCAAACAGGCCAACGGCCCAGGGCCAGGTACAAAGGTGCTGAAAGGGACCAGTGGTCAGGTGTGCACTGATGGGTGGGGCGAAGCCAAACCTTGATCAGCAGTGTCTTCCAACAAGGTAGGGGCAGTGCGTCCAACTCAACTCCACTAACGCCCGTTCTCTCTCTCTCTCTCCCCCCTCCCTCCCTCTCTCTCCCCCCTCCCTCTCTCTCCCCCCTCCCTCCCTCCCTCTCTCTCCCCCCTCCCTCCCTCCCTCTCTCTCCCCCCTCCCTCCCTCCCTCTCTCGCCCCCCTCCCTCCCTCTCTCGCCCCCCTCCCTCTCTCGCCTCTCTCCACCCACCCTGCCCCCCCGGCAGTCTCGGGGAAGTCTGGTGGTGATGGAGAGTCAATCGATGGATGTGGATCCTCCGCCGCCTCCCAAACCGGACCTGACACGGTATTCCGGGCTGCGGACTCACCTGTCACTGGCTACCAGTGAGGGTAAGTCATCGCGCTGCCCAAACACACCCAACTCCGCCTGCTGGGGTAGAAAGTCTCTCGCCCACATTATACCCAGTGTGGGCACCGAGCGCTCCCGGGACACGGGTCAGACACAGTGTGGGGGCTCCTTCTACATCACCCCCACAGTGTGTGTCCCCCCCACCCACATTATACCCTGTGTGGGCACTGAGCGCTCCCGGGACACGGGTCAGACACAGTGTGGGGGCTCCTTCTACATCACCCCCACAGTGTGTGTCCCCCCCACCCACATTATACCCTGTGTGGGCACTGAGCGCTCCCGGGACACGGGTCAGACACAGTGTGGGGGCTCCCTCTACATCACCCCCACAGTGTGTGTCCCCCCCCACCACGTTATACCCAGTGTGGGCACCGAGCGCTCCCGGGACACGGGTCAGACACAGTGTGGGGGTTCCCTCTACATCACCCCCACAGTGTGTGTCCCCCCCCACCACGTTATACCCAGTGTGGGCACCGAGCGCTCCCGGGACACGGGTCAGACACAGTGTGGGGGCTCCCTCTACATCACCCCCACAGTGTGTGTCCCCCCCACCCACGTTATACCCAGTGTGGGCACCGAGCGCTCCCGGGACACGGGTCAGACACAGTGTGGGGGCTCCCTCTACATCACCCCCACAGTGTGTCCCCCCCCCCACGTTATACCCAGTGTGGGCACCGAGCGCTCCCGGGACACGGGTCAGACACAGTGTGGGGGCTCCCTCTACATCACCCCCACAGTGTGTCCCCCCCCCACCACGTTATACCCAGTGTGGGCACCGAGCGCTCTCTGTGTTTCTCTCTCTGTTTCTGCCCCACTTGCCGTTGTTCTGACACTGTATCTTCTCTCTCTCCCCCTCCTCCTTCACGCAGAGAGCAACCTCCTTCATCGGGCAGACAACCCACCAACCCCCACCATGTACAAGTACCGGCCCGCTTACAGCAGCCCCGGACGCAACCACGTGGCCCTCACGCACTCTGCCAGCGACAAGGTACGTTCCTCCCGCTCCTTCCTCTGTGTTGCTCCTGTCGCCTGCCGACTCATTACCCCTCGCCCCCGCCCCCCTGTAACCGGCCCCAGATCCACCTTGATCTCCATCCCAGGCGGAGGAGGGACCTCGGTGTACGAGGGTAGGACACACATACACCGTGAACAGCGGGGAGTGCGGAGGGACGTCGGTGTACGAGGGTAGGACACACATACACCGTGAACGGCGGGGAGTGCGGAGGGACGTCGGTGTACGAGGGTAGGACACACATACACCGTGAACAGCGGGGAGTGCGGAGGGACGTCGGTGTACGAGGGTAGGACACACATACACCGTGAACAGCGGGGAGTGCGGAGGAACCTTGGTGTACGAGGGTAGGACACACACACACCGTGAACGGCGGGGAGTGCGGAGGGACGTCGGTGTACGAGGGTAGGACACACACACACCGTGAACGGCGGGGAGTGCGGAGGGACGGAGGTGTATGAGGGTAGGACACACATACACCGTGAAAGGCGGGGAGTGCGGAGGGACGGAGGTGTATGAGGGTGGGTGTACCTCAGTCTCTGCCCTCTGGTGTTCGATTCCCCACTATGGGGCAATGATAATTGTAACCCCACTGTTGGAGGCTCTCAGAAACGTCAGTCAGATCGCCTCTCGTCTTCCGCACCCCTCCCTCGCTCTCCAACCCCTCCCCTCCAACCCCTCCCACCCGCCACCCCTCACCCTCCCCCCTTCCCTCACACACCGCTCCCTTCCCTCCTCTCCAACCCCTCACCCTCCAACCATCCTATCCCTCCAATCCCTCACCCCTCACCCTCCAACCAACCCCTCGCCCTCCGACCCCTCGCCCTCCGACCCCTCGCCCTCCGACCCCTCGCCCTCCAACCCCTCGCCCTCCCTCCAACCCCTCACCCTCCAACCATCCTATCCCTCCAATCCCTCACCCCTCGCCCTCCAACCCCTCGCCCTCCAACCCCTCGCCCTCCAACCCCTCGCCCTCCAACCCCTCGCCCTCCAACCATCCTATCCCTCCAATCCCTCACCCTCCCTCCAACCCCTCACCCTCCAACCATCCTTTCCCTCCAACCATCCTATCCCTCCAACCCCTCGCCCTCCAACCATCCTATCCCTCCAACCCCTCACCCTCCAACCATCCTATCCCTCCAACCCCTCACCCTCCAACCATCCTATCCCTCCAACCATCCTATCCCTCCAACCATCCTATCCCTCCAACCCCTCACCCTCCAACCCCTCACCCTCCAACCATCCTATCCCTCCAACCCCTCACCCTCCAACCATCCTATCCCTCCAACCCCTCACCCTCCAACCATCCTATCCCTCCAATCCCTCACCCTCCAACCAACCCCTCCCTCCAACCCCTCACCCTACAATCCCTTACCCTCCCTCCACCCACCCCCTGCTCTCACCCTCCAACCCCTCCCTCTCCCCCTCGTGCTCCAACCCCACCCTTTGCCGCCCCTCCCTCTCCCACTCTCCCCATCCCCCTCCTTCCCCCCTCCCTCCAACCCCTCTACCCCCTCTCGTCTCACCCTCCACCCCATACCTCCCTCTTACCCTCCCTCCCCAGCACCCCTCACTCTCCCCCCTCACTCTCCCCCCTCACTCTCCCCCCTCACTCTCCCCCTACTCCCTCCACCCCCTCACCTCACCCTCCACACACTTCCTCCCCATCCCCCCTCCACACCCTACCTCCCCGTTCACCCTCCAACCTCCCTCCCCTCACCGCTCCCTCCTCCGCTCTCGCCCTCCCCTCCCACCACTCTAACCCTCCTCCCTCCCCAGCTGTTGCCCTCCTCCATGATCCCTCCCCATTCTCCTCCTGCCCTCATCCACCCCCTCCCTCCCTTCCCCCTTAGCCTCCACCCCCTCCCTCCTCCCTCACCTTTCCCTCCCTCCCCTTCTCCCTCTGCCCCCTCGCCCTCCTCCCCTTCCTCCCTCCCATGCTTTCGCCCTCCTCCCCTTGCCTCCTCCCTTCCCTCCGTCTCCTCCCCACTGTTCCTGAGTCCACGTGTGTGATGGGATCACTGATTCTCTCCCTCCCTCCCTCTCCCTCCCTGAGGCACGCGTGCGATGGGATCACTCACTCTCCCCCCTCTCCCTCTTCCCACAGGTGTCGCCAGGGGACCTGTCTCCGGAGCTGGCGACGGCCGAGGGCCTCAGCAGCCAGAGCCTGGGCTCGGGGGGCCGCCCCTCGCCCCCCCTGTACCGCAGCTTCCCGACGGAGCCCACCTCGGAGGGCTCCCGCTCCTCCTGCAGCCTGCGGGCCCCCGAGGGGCCGCCCCGCTCCGAGGGCACTACCTCCACCTCCTACAAGAGCCTGGCCAACAACCCCACCCGGGAGGGCAGCCTCTCCTACGACAGCCTCCCGCCGGCCAGCCTGCCGGCCAGCCCCGAGGACAGCGAGGGTCCCCGTCCTGCCGGCTACCACTCCCCCTTCCTCTCGGCCCAGCAGCGGGAGGCTGACCTCCTCCTGCTCCCGCCCCCCCACCGCAGCCGCCCTCCTCCCTCAGCCGAACGGGAGAGGCTGCTGGAGGCCGGAATGTCCCACCGAGACCCTCGGCCGCCGACGGGACCCTCCCAGCAAAGCCGGCTGCTCCGGGCCGCCTGCTCCCCGCCAACAGAGGCCGCAGAGGTCTCAGGGGTCACCCATCCGCTCCTGACGCACAGGTGAGTGTGGGCTCGTCCGAGGGGGAGAGGGAGAGGGGCGCGGAGGGACGTAGAGGGAGCCCCCTGCACTGTGTCCCTGGAGCGCTCGGTGCTCACACTGGGTATAACGTTGGGGGGACACTGTGGGGGTGATGTAGAGGGAGCCCTCACACTGTGGGGGTGATGTAGAGGGAGCCCCCACACAGTGTCTGACCCATGTCCCGGGAGCGCCCGGTGGGGGACACACACACTGTAGGGGTGAGTGTCAGGGCAATTCCTACTGTCCTAGAGTTAGTCCATATACTCCATATCCACCGCATCATCTCTCCCAACGTCCCGAATTAACCTCTCCCCTCCCCCCTCTTGCACAGAGATGAGGCACGGACGAAGGCCGCCCACGTCAGGAGCAACGGGCAGCCCAAGAGCACGAGCAAGGGGGACCCGCATCAGACGTCGCCCCCGCCCGGCCCCGGCGCCTCGGGCTCCGCCACCCTGAGCCCCAACAAGGGGGTGAAGAAGGTGTCCGGCGTGGGAGGCACCACCTACGAGATCTCGGTGTGACGGAGGGAAAGGGGTCCCCGTTCCCAGCGGGAGGCGCGAGAGAGAGAGAGATGCGCGCGCACACACGCGGACTTCCGGGAAGGGTCCTCCTTTCCCTGCGATGTGTTGGGAGTTTTTAGCCAAGCTTAAGTCGTCGGCGAGGCCGAGCGAGAGAGAGAGAGACGGGGAGGTGCAGCGGGAACGGATCGACAGAGCAGCGGATGCCTGCGGATTCCACGGGCGGTGACAGGGGAGCACTGCGCGCGTGTCCGTCCTCTCAACGCTCCCTCCCGCAGTTTTCCTCCTCTCCCACTCTCCCCATCTCTGGATCTCTCTCCCCCACCGCCCCCTCCATGCCTGATCTCCTGCTCTCTGTAGTTCAAGCCAGCTCACTCCTTTTCCTCTCCTCCCCCTCCTCTCTCCTCCCCCTCCTCTCTCCTCCCCCTCCCTCCTCCTCTTCTCCCCCTTCCTCTCCCCCCTCCTCTCTCCCCCTCCTCCCTTCCCCCTCTCCCTCCCCCCCACTCTTCTCTCTGCTCTCCCTCCCCCCTCCTCCTCCTCCCTCCCAAACAACGAGTTAGATCATTGAGACCTGGACATTGTGCAATTGTGTTGAGTCAGGGGCTGCTCTGCCATGTCCCGGGGAGGGGGGCCTCGACTGCAATTGACCGGAGCCTCGAGCAGGACAAAGACTTTTGCAAAAAAAAACTTAAGAAAAAATGGTTTTTTTATATATATAATTAAAGGGATTATTTACTCTGTATCATCCGTGCATTGGCGGCACTTTGCACGTGACCCTCCCTCCTGCCCCTCGCCCCCACTGCACGGGCGTAGTATCGGGGCAGGCGATACCTCCCCGCTCTTGCTCCGCCCTCATCCACCTCGGGGTGATGGAATCCACGACACTCCGGGGACAGAGGAACGCCTCGGAACGTCCCGTTCCCAGCCCGCGGATGCTGGGGAGGAGAAACTTTCCCCGCTGTTGTCGGCGGAAGCTGCTGCCGTTTCCGCTGCTGGGTACCGGTTTTTTCCCTCAGATCTTCCCCGCCCGCCGCAAGTCGTTCTCCCTTCCACGGGGAGGAGTTTCTGTCAACGGCGGGGTGGGAGAAACACGAATCGAAGTCGGGTTTACTGTCAAGCCCACGCATGCACACAGGTAGCGACGAGAAATTGCCAGGGGCACAGACCATCAGAGAAAGAAGGGTTCACGAGAGAAGGCATTGATTATGCAGGGTTTTTCACAAGAAAGGACACAGTCCGAGCAAATTTTTATCAATGACTTGGATGAGGGGGTAGAAGGGTGGGTTGGCAAGTCTGCAGACGACGCAAAGGTCAGTGGTGTTGTGGACAGTGTGGAGGATTGTCGAAGATTGCAGAGGGACATCAATAGGATGCAGAGCTGGGCTGAGAAGTGGCAGATGCAGTTCAACCCGGAGAAGTGCAAGGTGGTGCACTTTGGAAGGACAAACTCCAAGGCACTCCGGGAGGTCAGACGTGAGGGAATGGCTCACAGTGAACAGCAGAAGTGTCGACATACAGCGGGGTCCCAGGGGTCCCGAGCCCACCGCTCCCCCCGAAAGCGGCCACACAGGTCGACGGGGGGGGGGGGGGGGGGCGCGGTAAAGAAGGCGTCCATCATGCTCGCCTTCACCGGTCGGGGTACTGGTCGCGCGCCCCACTCCCCCAGTTATGGGGGGGGGGGGGTTCTTCGGAGAGAGGGTGCGGGAGAGGTTTGCCGGGAACGCCGCCCGGATCAGAGGGCGCCAGCTACAAGGAGAGGTCGGACAGACTCTGGGGTCGCTCCCTCCGGAGTGGCGGAGGCCAAGGGGGGAGGTTTATCAGACGACGGGAGGCGTCAGTAGAGGAGACGGCCGGTGTCTGTTGTTCCCCAGGGGGTGGGGATATCTAATACTGGAGGGGGTGTGTTGAAGGGGAGGTGGGGTGGGGGGGGAAGTTTTTTTTTACAGAGGGAGAGGTGGGTGCCTGGAATGTGCTGCCGGGAGAGGGGGTGGGGGCAGATACGGGGGAGGGGGTGAGACGGACACGGGGATGTGCCGGGGACGGAGGGAGGGGGACTGGGGGGTGGGGGAAGGTGTTTGGTTTAATTCGGCACCGTGTACAGCACAGACACATTGGGCTGAAGGGTCTGGTCCTGGGCTGTGGATGTTCCACGTTCTCCATTACTGACCTCAACAGCCGACTCCTTGTTCCGCGAAGCCAGCAATTCCGCCGTGGATTCCTTCCCCACAGTCCCTTTCCCAACACAACGCACACTCACGCACAGGCACACTCACACAGACTCAGAGTTACAGACACACACAGAGTTACAGACACACAGTTACGGACACACTCAGACACACACAGAGTTACGGACACAGACACACAATTATGGACACAGACACACAGAGTTATGGACACAGTTACGGATGCAGACACACAGTTATGGACACGCTCAGACACACACAGTTATGGACACAATTACAGACACACATACACAGTTACGGACACAGACACACAGTTATGGACACGCTCAGACACACAGAGTTACAGACACAGAGTTACAGACACACATACACAGTTACAGACACACTCGTAGACACAGTTACGGACACAGACACACAGTTATGACACACACAGAGTTACGGACACAGTTACAGACACACTCAGAGTTACAGACACTCAGAGTTACGGACACAGTTATGACACACTCAGACACACGCAGTTACAGACACACACAGTTACAGACACACTCAGAGTTACAGACACTCAGACACAGAGTTATGGACACGCATACGCACACTCAAAGAGAGACACACTGACGCGCGCGCAGTCACACACCCGCAGACACACACACCAACACAGACAGACAAATACACACACGGGCAGACACACACACACTGACATGCACACATTTTATACCCAGGTCGGACTGAATAACTTAGCCACAGTAGAAAATATAATTTTAATGCACGATTCCTTCAGAGGGGATGAGAGACAGTTCACCAACGCCTGTAAATGCTGGTCTCTTGCTACACAGGATAGTGTGTATGTGTCCCCTGGACCCTGCCACCTTCGGGACGGGGTCCCACCCACACGCAGAGAGCACGCCGTCGTCGGAACGGGACGATCTCGCCTCCCGCGGACTGCCCGCTCCCATCCAAGGGCCGGGCTGGGGGGGGAAAGTCCCTCAACTCCCCACCCCATCCCCACCTCCCCTTCGGACCCAGAGGGAAGGAGTTCAGGGCTGGAGGGAGGGGGACAAGAGCAATGATCCCACTAGGTCTTATTCCCTCGCTGCCTGCTCTCCCTCCACCCCCTCCCCAGCTGGGCAAGGAAGGGTTGGGGGGGGGGGTGAGGCAGGAGCTTCTCGAGAGTCACCAGAGACCCTCTCGAGCACAACAGAAGGAGAAGAGACCCCCCCCCCCTCGCCACCCCCAGACTCTGGGCCCCAGGGATGTTGGCGAGAGAACATGGCGGATGTGGCGTATATGAACTAACTCTTGGACAGCAGGAACTGCCCTGACACTCACCCCCACAGTGTGTGTCCGTCCCCCCCCCCCCCACGTTATACCCAGTGTGGGCACCGAGCGCTCCCGGGTCAGACACAGTGTGGGGGCTCCCTTGACATCACCCCCACAGTGCGTGTGTCCCTCCACCCCCGGCGGCTGGTCTCAGGGCTTCCGGAAGGTCCTGAGGACGAGGTAGGTGGCGAGGTGGAAGGTAAGGAGGAAGAGGAGGAGGGCGAGGAGGTTTGCCCAGGTGGGGAGGTTGGAGCTGTAGATGTCCAGGACGTCCTGCCTGGGGATGTAGAGGGTCCCGTTGGTGACGTTCCTCATCAGGCTGCAGTGTTGGAACGCCGAGCTGTGGGGTTTGCAGCTGTGGGGGGGGAGCAGAGGGGGGGGGGGGTCAGTGACCGTCCTGGGATGGGGGGCCTCCCCCTCCCTCCCTGTCCCCCCTTCTCTCTCTCTCCCCCCTTGCCCCCTCACTGACCCACGGGGGTGGTCAGTGACTGTTCTGGGATGGGGGGGGCCTCCATCTCCCTCTCTCCCCTCCCTGTCCCCCCCCTCCCTCTCCCACCTCTCTCTCCCCCCTCACCCACTCACTGACCCACAAGGGGAGTGGTCAGTGACTGTCCTGGGATGGGGGGGGCCTCTCCCTCTCTCCCCACCTCTGTCCCCTCTCCCTTCCCCCACTCCTCCCCCCACCCAACTCCCTCACTGACCCGGGGGGGGGGTCACTGACTGTCCTGGGACGGGTGATGGAGCTCTCCCCCCTCACCTCTCTCGGTCCCCCTCCCTTCCCCCTCTCGCCCTCTCTATCCCTTCCTCATCTTCCTCTCTCCCCCACTCTCCCCTTCCCCCTCTCCCTCCCCCCTCTTTCTCCCTCTCCCCTCCCATCCCTCTCTCCAGGATGTGCCTTCACTTCCTCAGCCACCTCATGCCCACAGACCCACCTCCCTCTGATCCCTTCAAATCCTCCCCCTCCCACCTTAAACCGCCCCCAGCTTCATACTTCAGCCTCCCCCGACCCTGGGGGTGAGAAACTGTGCCCATCTGCCTTATCTCGCCCCCACCCCCGTGTTTATAAACCTCTCTCAGGTACCCCCCACCCCCCTCAGCCTCCTGTGCTCCGGGGAACACAGCCCCAGCCCCCCCCCACGTCCAACCCCTCTCCCGTCAACACCCCCGGGAACCTTTCCCGCCCCCTCCCGGCGGCTGGGTGCCCAGAACCGCGCGCGACAGCCCGAGTGTGGTCTCACCCGCGCCTCGTGCCCCTGTAACGGGACGTTTCCCACCCCCCCGTCCGATGGAGGCCAGCGGTCCGTCCATCCCCGCCTCTCCCCCGTCTCCCCGTGTCGCGGAACGACGTCTCTGTTACCCTGCCCCGGAGGTCCCTCTGTTCTGCAACACTCCCCGGGTCTCCCAGCGCACAATCTGTTCAGGGACTAGTATGCAGGGCTATAAAGTAATTTGGGAAGTGGATGGTTTCTGATTGTTTATCGCAAGGAGGGGGTGTAGGGTGGGGTGGTGGGTTGTTTCCAACACCCCCAGAAATTGGGGGAGCAAGCCTGCATTTAATGACCGTCCCTGAACGAGCAAACAGATGGTTGAGTTGTACGTGGGGTTTTTAGTGACGGTCCCTCAGGGAGGATCGTACAAAGATTTGGGGACGGTCTCTGAGATCAGTAAGTGGGACGGTTGAGGGATGGTCCCTAACTAGGTAGCGGGGGGGGGGGGGTAGCCAGGGAGGGGAGACTTTAGGGATGGTCCCTAATTAGTTGTAAAAGAGGCAAAGTGGAGAGAGAGTGAATTTAGAAATGGTCCCTAATAACAGGCAAGAATTGAGGAGAGAATGCGTTTAAGGATGGTCCCTTACTGGGTGTAATGGGGTTATTTTGCGATGGTCCCTTACTGGATATAAGGGGGAGATATTTGGAGATGGTCCCTGACTGATTTATGATAGAAAGCATTTAGAGATGGTCCCTAACTAAATGCTGCCTGTGCCCCAGAACTTTGTAAGTGTGGATGAACTGTTTAGGGACGGTCCCTAACTGGGCGGTAGGGGTGGGAGGGGTTTGGGTTCTGGCTGAGGACCTTGTGAGCTGATAGAGACGGTCCCTAACTGGGGGAATGGGCATGGGTGGATTTGGAGACTGTCCCTAATTTGGATTAATGGGGAGCCTGTGTTTGGAGACGTTCCCTAACACAGGAGGAGTGGGTGGGGGGCAGGTTTTGTAGG
>NW_026262466.1:0-77866 GCF_009764475.1 Pristis pectinata
CCCCTCTCCTCGTCCACCCCCCCTCTCCTCCTCCACCCCCCCTCTCCTCCTCCCCCCTCTCCTTTCCACCCCTCTCACCCTTCCCCCCCCCCCGCCCCCACTCACCCTCTGCCCCTCTCTCCCCCCCAGCGGGTGCTGCGTCAGATCCTGGCCACCTACAACCTGCCGAGCTGGGGCCGTGCGGAGATTGCGCTGAGCCTGATGCAGGAGGGCAACCAGCACTACCAGCTCCACGATGTGGTGGAGGCAGTGCGGGAGTCCCAGGACCGCGAGTTCATCAAGCGCTCTCTCTCCCTTAACTGCCTCATCTGCTTCTCGCTTTACCCTCGCAGCAAGGTGGGTCTGGTGCCGCAGCATGGGGAATGGGGACACACCCCGGCGGGGTGGGGGGGGGGACAGAAGGGGAGTGGACACACACCCTGGGGGGATGGGAAAGGGGAGCGGACACACCCCTAGGGGACGGGTAAGGGGAGTGGACACACACCCTGGGGGGACGAGGAAGGGGGCAGACACACCCCGGGGAGGGGGGTGGGGGAACGGGAAAGAGGAGCAGACACAGACACACCCCGGGGGGGGGGGGGGGGCAGGAAAGGGGAGCGGACACACTCTGGGGGACATGGAAGGGAGGCAGACACACCCCGGGAGGAATGGGGCACAGACACACGGAGATAGACACCCCCACACACGCCCCCCCCCCCACACACGCCCCCCCCCACACACGCCCCCCCCCCACACACGCCCCCCCCCACACACGCCCCCCCCACACGCCCCCCCCACACGCCCCCCCCACACGCCCCCCCCACACCCCCCCCCCCACACACCCCCCCCCACACACCCCCCCCACCCCCACCCACACCCCCCCCACACACCCCCCACACACACCCCCCACACACCCCCCCCACACACACCCCACACACACCCCCCACACACCCCCACCCACACCCCCCCACACACCCCCCCCACACACCCCCCCACACACACCCCCACACACACACCCCCCCCACCCCCCCACACACCTCCCCCACACAGCTCCCCCACACACCTCCCCCACACACCTCCCCCACACACACCCCCCCACACCCACACACACCCCCACACACACCGCCACACACCCCCACACCCACACACCCCCACACCCACACACCCCCACACCCACACACACACCCCCCACACACACACACCCCCCACACCCACACACACCCCCCCCACACCCCCCCCACACACCTCCCCCACGCACCCCCCCACGCACCCCCCCACGCACCCCCCCCACGCACCCCCCCACACACCCCCCCCCACACACCCCCCCACACATCCCCCCCCCACACACCCCCCCCACACACCCCCCCACACACCCCCCCACACCTCCCCCCCCCACATCCCCCCCCCCCACACACCCCCCACACACAGCGCCTGAGGTCAGGATCGAAACCGGGTCTCTGGAGCTGTGAGGTAGCAGCTCCATCCGCCGGGCCGCCGGTGCCCTGGCGACGCTGTCGCTGTGATCGGAGGGACCCACTGCCGTTCTCGCTCGCCTCCCAGACGCAGACGCTGACCTCCTGCGAGTGCACCATCTGCCAGGGCTGCTTCAAGGACTACTTCACCTTCACGGTGCGGGAGAAGCACATCAAGGACCTGGTGTGTCCCGGCTGCTCCAAGCCCGACATCGACGATGAAGCCCAGAGGCTCAGTTACTTCTCCACCCTGGACGTGCAGGTGAGGACCTCCCATGTCCCGGTTCCCAGCCCACTGCTCCTCCCTCCCTCCCTCATGGGGGGGTGTCCATTGCTCAACGTGTTTAAAACATGGAATGTTTGGTTTTGCGGGAATGAAGGGATGTGACTGGTGCAAGAGAACGGTACTGAGGTCAGATCTGAGTGGGCATGAGGGGCTTCAGTGGCCTTTTGTTGTGTTCTGTTGACCCTCGAGGGGCTCAACACCGTCCAGGACAGATCCCCCGGCTTGGTGCCCGTACCCGCCCCCTCCACCCACCCGCCCCCGTCCCCAAATCCTCACCCCCTTCACCACCGGTCCACCGTGACCGCGGCGTGCAGCGTCTACCAGACCTGCTGTGGTTACTGGGCCAGGGTGGTCCGACACCACCTCCGGAACCCCCCACCTCTCCCGCCCGTGGAGGACGAGGGGGAAAGGGGGACACCACCACTCACAGATTCCCCCTCTGCCGACCCATCTGGGAAACACCTACCAACATCCTCAAGGGACGGTCAGGCATGGGTGATAAATCCTGAAGTTGCCAGCAAGCAGCGGGGCCATTTGTCGTCTTCCCAGAACGAATTGGCAGCATGTCAAAGTGGCTGCCATCTTCCCCTCACCGAGGTGGCCGCCGCCCTCCCCCCTCACCGAGGTGGCCGCCGCCCTCCCCCCTCACCGAGGTGGCCGCCGCCCTCCCCCCTCGTCGAGGTGGCCGCCGCCCTCCCCCCTCGTCGAGATGGCCGCCGCCCTCCCCCCTCGTCGAGATGGCTGCCGTCTCCCCTCATTGGGGAGGGGGGTGAGGGGTTGGGATATTGGGGTAGGAGTTTCCCAGTATTGCGATTTGCGGCGGGACAGGGTCTGGTCCCAAACACGGGGGCGGGGAGCGTGGGTCTGTATTTGAGGCTGAATCCTTTAGTTTCTCCCTCTCCTCCCCCAGCTGCGAGACTGCCTGGACACGGACGTCTACAACCTCTTCCACAAGAAGCTGACCGAGAGAACGCTGATGACCGACCCCAAGTTCAAGTGGTGCACACACGTGAGACCACCTCCCACCGGCAGGGCGAGGGGAAGGGGCCTGGGGTCTGGGTGACGGGTGTTGGGGGTTGTCCGGGCAACGATCGGGGTCACGGTCACAGAGTAATGCAGCGCGGATACAGGCCCTTCGGCCCAACCAGTCCTTGCCGACCACCGTGCCCACCCAGCTAGTTCCAATTTCCTGCGTTCGGCCCATATCCCTCTAAGCCCTGTCCCTATCCAAGTGCTTCTCAAATGATGCTGTTGTACCTGCCTCACCCACTTCCTCTGGCAGCTCGTTCTACACACTCACCACCCCCCGCGTGAATAAGTTGCCCCTCAGACCCCTTTTAACTCCTTTCCCCTCTCACCATAAACCAAAGCCCCCCTAGTTTGGACTCCCCTACCCTGGGGGAAAGACTTACCGTCCACCTTAACTGCGCCTCTTATCATTTTAAACCTTTCTATAAGGTCGCCCCTCATTCTCCTACGTTCCAAGGAATAAAGACCTAGCCTGGCCAGCCCCTCCCTGTAACTCAGGCCCTCTAGTCCTGGCAACATCCTCATGAATCTTCTCTGTGCTTTGCAGTTTAACCAGCTTTCCTAGAACAGGGTGACCAGAACTGTACACAGTGCTCCAAGTGTGGCCTCACCAACGACTTGTACAACTGCAATGTAATGTCCCAGCTCCTGTACTCAGTGCCCTGACTGATGAAGGCCAGCGCGCTAAATGCCTTTTTCACCGCCCTGTCTACCTGTGATGCCGCTTTCAATGAACTATGCACTTGCACTCCTAGGTCCCTCTGTTCCATTGTACTCCCCGGTGCCCGACCATTCACGGTACAAGTCCTACGCCGGTTTGACTTTCCAAAATGCATCACCTCGCACTTCTCTGGATTGAACTCCATTTGCCGCTCCTGGGCCCACTTCCCCGACTGATCAAGATCCCCCTGTAATCTACGATAACCTTCACTATCAACACCTCCTAATTTTGTGTCATCCGCAAACTTACTGATCAAGCCTTGTGCATTTGCATCCAAATCATTTATAGAAATAACCAATAACAAGTGTCCCAACACCGACCCCTGCGGCACACCACTGGTCACCGGCCTCCACTCCGAGAAATGACCTTCAACCACCTCCCTCTGCTTCCCACCTCCGAGCAAATTTTGAATCCACCTGACTAGCTCTCCCCAGATTCCATGGGACCTCACCTTCCAGACCAGCCTTCCATGCAGGACCTTGTCGACGGCCTTGCTGAAGTCTAAATAGACAACATCCACTGCCCTCCCCTCATCTACCCTTTTGGTTATCTCTTCATAAAACTGCAAGATTTGCCAAGCACGACTCTCCACACACAAAGCCACGTTGACTCCTCCTAATCAGATTCGGTCTGTCCAAATGCTGGTAGATCCTGTCCCTCAGAATTCCCTCCAGTAACTTCCCCACCACTGATGTCAGGCTGACCGGCCTGTAGATCCCTGGCTTGTCCTTCCTGTTTAAAAAAACAGAACAACACTATCCACCTTCCAGTCTTCGGGAACTTCCCCAGTGGCTAACGATGAAGAAAATATCACCGCAATTTCTCCAGCCTCCCACAAAGTCCGAGGAGGCACTCGGTCAGGCCCTGGGGATTTATCTACCTTAACGTGCTGTAAGGCTGCAAATACCTCCTCCCTGGTCATACGAATGTTCTCCGAAACATCTCCACTTGTTTCGCTTATCTCTTGAGCAACCATGATTTTCTCCTTGATAAATACCGAGTAGAAATACTAGTAGAAAATCCCACCCATCTCCTGCGGCTCGAGACATCAGCGGCCCTGCTGATCTTTAAGAGGAACTACTCTCTCCTGAGCCACCCTCTTAATATAGCTATCGAACCTCTTGGGGTTTTCCTTCGCCTTACCTGACAGATCCATCTTATACCTCCTCTTTGCCCTCCAGATTTCCCTCTTGTGTATTAATCAAGGGATTCACTCATCCCCCGACCTCCTTAACCCAATGTGTGCTTCCTTCTTTTTACTGAGCCTCAACATCTCTCATCAGCCTGGGTTCCCCAAACTTGCCAGGTTAACTCTTCACCCTAACAGGAACATGCTGCCCCTGGACCCTCAATGTCACGCTCTTTAAAGCTTCCCATTCGCCACTCGTTCCTTTCCCCCTCAAACAGGCTCCACCCAATCGACCTCTGCTAGATCCGGCCTAATTCCCCCCAAAACTAGCCCTGCTCCAGTTTAGTTCCCTAACCTGTCGACCTGTTCCATAACTTTCTTAAAACTAATAGAATTTTGGTCACTGGACCCAAAGTGCTCGCCGGCAGACTCTTGGTATTGGTGTTGGTTTATTATTGTCACTTGTATCGAGGTACGGGGAAAAACTTGTCTTACAAACCGATCGTACAGATCAATTCATTACACAGTGCAGTTACATTGGGTTAGTACAGAGTGCATTGATGTAGTACAGGTAAAAACAATAACAGTACAGAGTAAAGTGTCACAGCTACAGAGAAAGTGCAGTGCAATAAGGTGCAAGGTCACAACAAGGTAGATCGTGAGGTCAGAGTCCATCTCATCGTATAGGGGAACCATTCAATAGTCTTATCACCGTGGGGTAGAGGCTGCCCTTGAGCCTGGTGGTACGTGCCCTCAGGCTCCTGTATCTTCTACCCGATGGGAGAGGAGAGAAGGGAGAATGTCCCGGGTGGGTGGGGGTCTTTGATTATGCCGGCTGCTTCACCAAGACAACAAGAAGTAAAGACAAAGTCTGCGGAGGGGAGGCTGGTGTCCGTGACGCGCTGGGCTGTGTCCACAACTCTCTGCGGTTTCTCGCGGTCCTGGGCAGAGCAGTTGCCGTTCCAAGCCGTGATACATCCAGATAGGATGCTTTCTATGGTGCATGGGTAAAAGTTGGTGAGAGTCAAGGGGACAAACCGAATTTCTTTAGCCTCCTGAGGAAGTAGAGGCGCTGGTGAGCTTCTGCCACTTGACCTGCCTCTCTCCCCAGGAGAAGGTCCAGTGTTCACACCCTTGATATATTGACTCAGGAAACATTCCCGGACAACTTTCACCCTGTCCAAGCCCTCGACACTCTGGCTGGCCCAGTCAATACCGGGTAAATTAAAATCTCCCACTAATACAACCCTATTACAACTATGAGCAATTTCTCCACACATCAGCTCCTCAAGTTCCTGTTGATCATTTGGGGGTGGTGGGGGGGGGGGGGGGGGGTTGGTCTATAATACAGCCCCACTAAAGTGACCCTCCCCTTCTTGTTTCTAAGTTCTACCCGTACGGCCTCACTGGATGATTTCCCCCAAGAACGTCATCTCCAGGTACTGCTGTTATCTCCTCCCTTGTCAAAAAGGCAACACCGCTCCCCTTTGCTTACCTGTACCCCTGCCACGCCTGCAGCATCTGAACCCCGGAACACTGAGCTGTCGGTCCTCAGAGCCAATCCACGCTTTGACAGCTTTACCTGTTAAAGCTCGTGCATGCAGTTTAACTGGGTCTTCCTTTCCCTCCTTCGCTGTGCCCCTGACTGTCCTGATCACCAAACGTGCTCTGGCTGGCTGCCACTTTATCCCGTGACCTGCTCCTGCTCAGAGTCCCGCCCCACTGCCAATCCAGTTTAAATCCTCCCGTGCAGCACAAAGCAAGTTTCCCTGCAAGGATATTGGTCCCTTCTGTTGTGCAGGTGCAACATGTCCCCCTTCGTACAGGTCGCCTCTGCCCCAGAAGAGATCCCAAGTTGTCCAAGAAACCGGAATCCCTAACTCCTCAGCCACGCATTCATCTGGCCTCTGCTATTTCTGGCGCCGGGAGCAATCCGGAGATCACTACCCTCGAGGTCCTGCTTCTGACCTCTCTCCCCTACACTCATTCTGCAGGTCCTCATACCTGGTTCTATCCACGTCGTCGGTCCAACGTGTACAGCGACCTCTGGCTGTTCGCCCTCCCCCCTCAGAGACCTCCTTGACCCTGGCACCAGGGAGGCAACACACCGTCCTGGTGCCTCTTCTGCGGCTACAGGGTCTCCTGTCTGGCCCCCCTCACTGCCGAGTCTCCCGTCACTGCCCTGTCTGACTGCACCTTTCCCTCAGAGCCGGTCACAGTGCTGGAGAGCTGACTGCTGCCCTGAGCAGCTGGAAGATCATCCTCCCTCCACCCTGCTCCCCCGCTCCCCGACAGGATCCAGAGACGCTGGTCCCCTTTGACTCTCACCAACTTTAACCGATGCACCACAGAAAGCATCCCATTTGGATGCATCACGGCTTGGTACACCAGCTGCTCTGCCCAGGACCGCAAGAAACTGCAGAGAGTTGTGGACGCAGCCCAGCGCATCACGGACACCAGCCTCCCCTCCTTGGACTCTCGCTGCCTTGGTGAAGCAGCCGGCATAATCAAAGACCCCACCCATCCGGGTCATTCTCTCTTCTCTCCTCTTCCATTGGGTAGAAGATACAGGAGCCTGAGGGCACGTACCATCAGGCTCAAGGACAGCTTCTACCCCACTGTGATAAGACTATTGAACGGTTCCCTCATATGATGAGACGGACTCTGACCTCACGATCTACCTTGTTGTGACCTTGCACCTTATTGCACTGCACTTTCTCTGTAGCTGTGACACTTTACTCTGTACTGTTATTGTTTTTACCTGTACTACCTCAATGCACTCTGTACTAACTCAATATAACTGCACTGTGTAATGAATTGACCTGTACTATCGGTCTGCAAGACAAGTTTTTCACTGTACCTCGGTACAAGTGACAATAATATACCAATACCAGTAGTGGGGTGTGTGGGTGACGGTCAGGGTGGGGGGGGGGGGGAGCTTTTTGGGTGAGGGTCGATCTGTCGTCCTCCCTCTGACAGACTGCACTCTCTCCCCACCCCTCTCAGTGCTCCAATGGGTTTATCTACGACGGGAACCAGAGCCGGGTGACTTGCCCTCAGTGTCAGGGCAGCTTCTGTGTGGAGTGCAGGAGGCCGGTGAGTAATGGAGACCCGGCATGGGGGCCGTCTGCTCCGCGCACACTCCGCGCCATCCTCCCCTCCCCCCTCACCCACCTCGCCGTCCTCCCCTCCCCCCTCACCCACCTCGCCGTCCTCCCCTCCCCCCTCACCCACCTCGCCGTCCTCCCCTCCCCTCCCCCCACCTCGCCGTCCTCCCCTCCCCCCCTCGCCGTCCTCCCCTCCCCCCCTCGCCGTCCTCCCCTCCCCCCCTCGCCATCCTCGCCTCCCCCCACCTCGCCGTCCTCGCCTCCCCCCACCTCGCCGTCCTCCCCTCCCCCCCTCCCCGTCCTCCCCTCCCCCCCACCCACCTCGCCGTCCTCCCCTCCCCCCCACCTCGCCGTCCTCGCCTCCCCCCCACCTCGCCGTCCTCGCCTCCCCCCACCTCGCCGTCCTCGCCTCCCCCCACCTCGCCGTCCTCGCCTCCCCCCACCTCGCCGTCCTCGCCTCCCCCCACCTCGCCGTCCTCGCCTCCCCCCACCTCGCCGTCCTCGCCTCCCCCCACCTCGCCGTCCTCGCCTCCCCCCACCTCGCCGTCCTCGCCTCCCCCCACCTCGCCGTCCTCGCCTCCCCCCACCTCGCCGTCCTCGCCTCCCCCCACCTCGCCGTCCTCGCCTCCCCCCACCTCGCCGTCCTCGCCTCCCCCCACCTCGCCGTCCTCGCCTCCCCCCACCTCGCCGTCCTTCCCCCTTCCCCCCTCGCCGTCCTTCCCCCTTCCCTCCCTCGCCGTCCTCCCCTCCCCCCCTCGCCGTCCTCCCCTCCCCCCTCGCCGTCCTCCCTTCCCCCCTCGCCGTCCTTCCCCCTTCCCCCCCTCGCCGCCCTCCCCTCCCCCCTCGCCGCCCTCCCCTCCCCTCCCGCTGTCCTCTCCTCTCGCCGTCCTCTCCCCTCCCGCCGTCCTCTCCCCCTCGACGTCCTGCCCCTCGCCATGCTGGCCCCCCCTCGCCGTCCATCCTCCCCTCCCGCCGTCCTCCCCTCCCGCCGTCCTCTCCCCCTCGGCATGCCGTCCCCCCCCTCCCCCCTCGCCGTCCTCTCCCCCTCGCCGTCCTCTCCCCCTCGCCGTCCTCTCCCCCTCGCCGTCCTCTCCCCCTCGCCGTCCTCTCCCCCTCGCCGTCCTCTCCCCCTCGCCGTCCTCTCCCCCTCGCCGTCCTCTCCCCCTCGCCGTCCTCTCCCCCTCGCCGTCCTCTCCCCCTCGCCATGCCGTCCCCCCTCCCGCCCTTGCCGTCCCCCCTCCCGCCCTTGCCGTCCCCCCCCCCACCCGTCTCTGCCCCCCCCACCCGTCTCTGCCCCCCCCACCCGTCTCTGCCCCCCCCCCCCCCCATTGAGATGGCTGCCGTCTTTTCTCCTTTCCCTCTATATTTATCTCCCTCCTCTGGCTCTCTCCCTCCCTCATTCCCCCCCCTCCCTCATTCCCCCTCTCCCTCTCCCCCTCTCCCTCTCCTTCCCTCCCTCTCTCCCCCTCTCTCTGTCCCCGTTCCCAGTGGGAAGCCCAGCACCAGGGAATCAGCTGCGAGGATTTCCAGAACTGGAAGCGGGAGAATGACCCGGAGTACCAGGCGCAGGGGCTGGCCGCCTACCTGAAGGAGAACGGGATCGGTGAGTGTGGAGCAGTGTCGTGGGGAGAGGGCGGGGTGACACGGGGAGGGGTCAAGGTGCCGCAGGGAGAACTCGGGGTGTCCCAGGGTGTGGGGGACACTCTGCGCTGCGGTGTCCCGGGATGGTGTGCCTGGGACCGTGGTCCAGGGGTTCGGGCTCTCGTCTGCTTATCGCCAAGATGATGAATTAATTTCATTACTTCTCCCTCCCCCCCCACCTGCCTGCCCCCCGCTCTCCCCCCCTCCTCTCTCCCCCTTCCCTCTCTCCCCCTTCCCTCTCTCCCCCTTCCCTCTCTCCCCCCTTCCCTCTCTCCCCCCTTCCCTCTCTCCCCCCTTCCCTCTCTCCCCCTTCCCTCTCTCCCCCGTCCCTCTCTCCCCCCCTCCTCTCTCCCCCGTCCATCTCTCCCCCTTCCCTCTCTCGCCCTTCCCTCTCTCCCCCCTTCCCTCTCTCCCCCCCTCCCTCTCTCCCCCTTCCCTCTCCCCCCCGTCCCTCTCGCCCCCCTACCCTCCCTCCCCTCCCTCCCTCCCCTCCCTCTCTCCCCTTTCCTCTCCCCCCTTCCCTCTCTCCCCCTTCCCTCTCTCCCCCTTCCCTCTCTCCCCCCTTCCCTCTCTCCCCCCTTCCCTCTCTCCCCCTCTTCCCTCTCTCCCCCTCTTCCCTCTCTCCCCCTCTTCCCTCTCTCCCCCTCTTCCCTCTCTCCCCCCACTCCATCTGCGGAAAGACTGTCCGAAGTGCAAATTCCGCTACGCACTGGCTCGAGGCGGCTGCATGCACTTCACCTGCTCCCAGTGTCAGCATGAGTTCTGCAGTGGATGTTACAACACCTTCCTGGGCAAGAAGGTCAGTCACTCGACTCCCTCCCAACCTCGTTATCGCTGGTACACAGGCAGCCCAGGCTCCCTCACACCGTACCTCAGTGACCCCTCTCCCCCAGCGCCCCGTGTCAGTGTCCCCACTGATGTTAACCGAGCTCCCTCACACCGTCCCTCAGTGACCCCTCTCCTCCAGCGCCCCGTGTCACTGACTGTGTCCCCACTGACGGTAACCCAGCTCCCTCACACCGTCCCTCAGTGACCCCTCTCCCCCAGCGCCCCGTGTTACTGACTGTGTCCCCGCTGACGGTAACCCAGCTCCCTCACACCGTCCCTGTGACCCCTCTCCCCCAGTGCCCCGTGTCACTGACTGTGTCCCCACTGACGGTAACCCAGCTCCCTCACACCGTCCCTCAGTGACCCCTCTCCCCCAGTGCCCCGTGTTACTAACTGTGTCCCCTCTGACGGTAACCCAGCTCCCTCACACCGTCCCTCAGTGACCCCTTTCCCCCAGCGCCCTGTTGTTTCTTTTTATTGTGGTTTACGGAATGACGGTGGTCACTATTATTTAGAAAATTGGGAGTGAATGTTTTAAGAATTCAACAGTAATTCTGATCGCCTTAAATCAACGATCAGACTTTGCAATTAAATGATCAACAATAGTCTAAGAAATGAACTAGCAGAGTGTGTAAAGGTGTTACGTTAGATCAGTACTATGAGTAACCAATGGGAGAACAGGCTATTTTGGATCCAGTTTTAATTGACTCCAGGTATTAATTTGCTCCGGTCGGTCGGGAAGTGGCGCAGGGGTTAGAGTGGCTGCCTCAGTGTCCCAGAGACCCGGGTTTGATTCCGATCTCTGACGCTCTGTGTGTGTGTGTGTCTTTGGAGTTTGCACGCTCTCCCTCTGACACATAGCTTTCCCCCGGGTGCTCCGGTTTCCTCCCACACCTGGTGGGGGGTTGCTGAATTATCCACTCTGTTAGCGTTACGCTATTACAGCGCCAGCGACCCGGGTTCAAATCCCGCCGCTGCCTGCAAGGAGTTTGTAAGTACTCTCCCCGCATGTCTGCGCGGGTTTCCTCCGGGTGCTCCGGTTTCCTCCCACATTCCAAAGACGTACGGGTTGGGAAATTGTGGGCGTGCTACGTTGGCGCCGGAAGCGTGACGACACTTGCGGGCTGCCCCCAGAACACTCTACACAAAAGGTGCATTTCACTGTGTGTTTCGATGTACGTGTGACTAATAAAGAGATCTAAGATCTAAATTGTTGGAGGGAGGGTGTGAGAGGGTTACTTGGGAATGGGGGGAGGATAAATTAGTATCAGTGTGATGACCGTCATGGTGAGCTGAGGTCAGGATCGAACCCAGGTCTCTGGAGCTGTGAGGCAGCAGCTCGAAGCAGTGTGCCTCTCTGTTTCCCGTTGCACATAAGATCCCATTGAAAATCCTCCCTGGACTCGGGGGGGGGGGTGGTAGGGACGGTGTTTCCCCCCTGACCGGGGTGTCCAGGAGGGGGTCGACGTCTCAGAATAAGGTGTCAAAGTCAAGTTTTTTTGTCATCTGCACAATTCCGTGAAAAGTTTACTTGAAGCAGCATCACAGGCACACAGCATCAGAGACCACGGTAGTGTAGAGGTTAGCGTAACGCTATTACAGCGCCAGTGACCCGGGTTCAATTCTGGCCGCTGTCTGCAAAGAGTTTGTACGTTGTCCCCGTGTCTGCGTGGGTTTCCTCCGGGTGCAACATTCACAAGTAAAACGTAAATTAAACGTTAATTATGCACAAGTTTTACAAGAGAGAACACAATTAGACCAGATAATTGTGTTTCAGTGCAGAGCAATCAAAGTCATCACAGTGTTGCTGTACTAAGGTAGTGATTAGGGTTGTGCCGGTTGGTCCAAGAACCGAATGGTTGAAGGGAAGTAGCTGTTCCTGAACCCCGGTGGAGGTGGAGCGTCCTAAGAATCTCAGGAGGCTCGTCCTCGTCAGGGGAGTCCAGAACCAGAGGGCCCAGTCAGTTTGAGATGGAAAAGCTGAAGAATTTCTTCTCTCGGACGGTTGTGAGTCTTCGCAACTCTTCGCCACGGAGTCCTGGTGCGTCCTTAAGGCCGGGATAGTCAATCGAGTTGACTGTCGTCTGCACAAGTCATGTGTGCACGGGGGCAGTGAGGAGCTTACTTGCAGCAGCGTCACAGGCACAGAGCGTCAGACACACAACGTTCACAAGAAAAACATAAATTAAACATGATATGCATCCTTACAAGAAAGAATACAGTCAGAACAACAGGAAAAAGTCGATTGTAGTGCAAATGGTCCCAGTGTTGCTGTACTGAGGTAGTGATTAGGGTTGTGCCGGTTGGTTCAAGAACCAAATGGTATTGGTTTATTATTGTCACTTGTACTGAGGTACAGTGAAAAAACTTGTCTTGTAAACTGATTGTACAGGTCAATTCAATCCACAGTGCAGTTACATTGAGTCAGTACAGAGTGCATTGAGGTAGTACAGGTAAAAACAATAACAGTACAGAGTAAAGTGTCACAGCTACAGAGAAAGTGCAGTGCAATAAGGTCACAACAAGGTAGGTCGTGAGGTCAAGAGCCCATCTCATCGTATAAGGGAACCGTCCAATAGTCTTATCACAGTGGGGTAGAAGCTGTCCTCAAGTCTGGTGGTACGTGCCCTCTGGTTGAAGGGAAGTCGCTGTTCCTTAACCTGGTGGTGTGGGGACTTCAGGCTTCTGTACCTCCAGCCTGATGGTAGCTGTGAGAAGGCGGCACGGCCCAGATGGTGGGGATCTTTGACGGTGGGCGTTGCCTTCTTGAGGCAGCTCCTCCTGTGGATACCACCGATGGTGGGGAAGGATGTGCCCGTGATACGTTGGGCTGAATCGACGACTCTGCAGCTTCTTACGTTCCTGCGCACTCCAATTGACGCCAAGAAAGCTCACCAGTGCCTCTACTTCCTCAGGAGGCTAACGAAATTTGCTTTGACCCCTTTGACTCTCACCAACTTCTATTGATGCACCATCTTATCTGGATGCATCATGGCTTGGTACGGCAACTGCTCTGCCCAGGACCACAAGAAACCGCAGAGAGCAGTGGACACAGCCCAGCGCATTACAGACACCAGCCTCCCCTCCTTGGACTCTGTCTTTACCTCTCGCTGCCTTGGTGAAGGAGCCGGCATAATCAAAGACCCCACCCACCCAGGACATTCTCCCTTCTCTCCTCTCCCATTGTGCAGAAGATACAGGAGCCTGAGGGCACGTACCACCAGGCTCAAGGACAGCTTCTATCCCACTGTGATGAGACTATTGAACGGTTCCCTTATACCATGAGATGGACTCTGACCTCACGATCTACCTTGTTGTGACCTTGCACCTTATTGCACTGCACTTTCTCTGTAGCTGTGACACTTTACTCTGTTCTGTTATTGTTTTTACCTGTACTACATCAATGCACTCTGTACTAACCCAATGTAACTGCACTGTGTAATGAATTGATCTGTACGATCGGTTTGTAAGACAAGTTTTTCCCCGTACCTCGATACAAGTGACAATAATAAACCAATACCAATACCAGACCCTGATGCATGTTGGCTGTTGAGGACAGAGATGGGAAGAAATCTCCAGTCACTGAGTTTTGGATGTGAAGGGAACGGGAGGGTTGGGGGGTGGGGGTGAGGATGGGGAGGGAGACGGGGTTAGTGCAGGGGAGTGGGGCTGAGGCCTTGCTAAGTGGGAGAGGCAGGAAATGGGGAGCGGATCCCCCTCGCCGTTCCCTTCCCGCTTCCCAGCCCCCCACCCCGACCCCTCTGGGTGACCCCGTGGTCTTTGCTGCCCCTCAGAAGTGCAACGATCCCTCCTGCCGCTTGAAGGACAGCCTACACGCGCACCACCCACGGGACTGTCTGTCCTACCTCCGGGACTGGCCCGTCCCAAGGCTGCAGGAGTTGTTACAGGTAAACAGGAGGGGGGAGGGGAGGGAGATAGAGGGGAGGGGGCGGAGTGTCGTGTGGGGTGGGGTTGCGGAGAGTTTGGGACACGGGGAGGCAGTTGGAGGGTACCTGGGAGGCTGCCGTCACCGGAGAGTGAGGGCTCACCGAGTCGAGCAGCCCCGTTGTTGGGAGAGGGGGGTGGGGGAATGGAGGGGAAGGCTTGGAGGGGGTGGCGGGAGGTGACTGGGTAGGGGAGGGAGGGAGGGATGGAGGTGAGGAGGGGTGGGGGTGAGATTGGGCGGTGGTGATTGGAAGTGGCAAAGTACCGGAGGTGGGGGGAGGAGATGAGAACGTGGGGGGGGGGGGGGGTGGGGGAGAGGCAAGGGTGGACGACGAGGGGGGGAAGAGTTGGAGAAAGGAGGGGGAGAGGTGGTGGGGGAGGGAGGAGAGGGCAGGCGAGAGCAAGATGGGGAGGGCAAGGGTGGGTGGGGGAGAGAAGGGGGAGGTGGGGAGTGAGAACGATTGGGTGCAGAGGGAGAGGTAACCGGGGCAACATTGGGTGGGGGGGGGTAGCCACGATGGCGTTGGATACCCCAGGGTGTGGACCCCTCCCCCGGGGGTCAGTGATTTACCCTGATGCCTCTCCTTCTCCCCCCTCCTCTGCAGAAATACGGGGTGAACTTCGACACGGAGCCCCCAGTGGGGGCCGAGGCGACTCCCGGAGGTGAGAGTTCGGTCCGAGGACGTGTCGGCACCGTGCGCGGCACCCCCCCCCCCACCCCCAACGCCCTCCTGCCCTCCTCCCGGGAACTCCCCCTCACCGCCCCCCTCCTCCCTCCTCCCGGGAACTCCCCCTCGCCGCCCCCCTCCGCCCTCCTCCTGGGAACTCCCCCTCACCCGCCCCCCCCCCCACCCTCCTCCCGGGAACTCCCCTCACCGCCACCCACCCCCCACCTCCTCCCGGGAACTCCCCCTGCACCGCCCCCCCCCCCACCCTCCTCCCGGGAACTCCCCTCACCGCCCCCCCCGCCCTCCTCCCGGGAACTCCCCCTCACCGCCCCCCCCCCACCCTCCTCCCGGGAACTCCCCCTCACCGCCCCCCCCGCCCTCCTCCCGGGAACTCCCCCTCACCGCCCCCCCCCCCCCCCCCTCCTCCCGGGAACTCCCCCTCACCGCCCCCCCCCCACCCTCCTCCCGGGAACTCCCCCTCACCGCCACCCCCCCCACCCTCCTCCCGGGAACTCCCCCTCACCGCCCGCTGCCCTCCTCCCAGGAACCTGCACCTCGTCACGCCCTCCTCCCTCCATCAGCACCCTCCCCTTCCCCCCCACTCCCTTCCCCCCCCACTCCCTCCCTCCCTCCCCCACTCCCACCAACTCTCCCCCTCCTCCCTTCTCCCCCTCCCCCTCCTCCCCTCTCCCCCTCCCCCTCCTCCCCTCTCCCCCTCCCCCTCCTCCCCATCCCCTCCCCCCGCCTCTACCACCTCCTCTGGCAGCTGGTTCCACACCCCCACCGCCCTCTGTGTGGGAAAAGTTGCCCCTTTTAAACCTTTCCCCCTCTCACCGTAAACCCGCGCCCTCTAGTTTTAGAATCCCCCTACCCTGGGGGGAAACAGACGGTGACCGTCCCGCCTTATCGACGCCCCTTGTGGTTTTATAAACCTCCCTCAGTTCACCCCTCAGCCTCCTCCGCTCCGGGGAAAACAGTCCCAGCCCTGTCCGGCCTCTCCTTATAACTCAAGCCCTCCGGTCCCGGCGACGTCCCCGTGAACCTTTCCCGCACCCTCTCCGGCTGAATCCCACCCTCCCTACAGCCGGGCGACCAGAACTGCGCCCAATACCCCAGGTGGGGGTCTCACCGACGACGTGTACAGCTGTAACGGGACGTCCCACCTCCTGTACTCGGTGCCCCGACCGATGAAGGCCAGCGTGCCCAACGCCTTCTTCACCGCCCCGTCTACCTGTGTCGCTACCTTCAGGGAACTGTGTCCCTGTACCCCTGGGTCTCTCTGTTCTACGACACTCCCCAGGGTCCCCGTCAGTCACCGTGTGAGTCCCATGTGATAGCACACGTGCTGGATTTTGCCCACTCGCTTAACCCATCCTGTGTCCTGTTCACAACGTGCTCCCCGACCCGTCTCCGTCAGCGGTACAGTTATTGCCAGAGTCACCAGTACACACAGAGACACGCAGAGACACACACAGACACGCAGGGACACACACACACACACACACACACACACACACACACACACACACACACACACACACACACACACACACGGCAGCGCTGGAAGGGGAGAGCAAAGAGCTGGCACCTGGTGGTGGGGCCGAATGGCCTATAACCATGCCGTACTGAGCAGGGCCGGGGGCTGGAAGGTGGAACTGGGCTGGGCCTTGCACCAGTGAGATGGGCCGGAAGGCCTTGAGGGTTGTCAGTGAGGCCCCCGTGGTGCCGGAAGTGGAGGTGGGGGGGGTGGGGGGGAGGCGGGTGAGTGTCCTGTTCACTAACTGTCCCCCCCCCCACCAACCACAGGTCGGTGCCGGGTGATGCAGCAACGTGAGGAACAGGGCAAACTGACGGACGAGGCCTGTGGCACCGAGGCCCAGCGGGGGCACGCGGGGCTGTGCGAGTGAGTGCGGGGAGTGGGGGGGCTCCTCACTGGGGGCAGGGGGATCCCTCTCCCCCCTCACCCTCTCCCCCCTCACCCTCTCCCCCCTCACCCTCTCCCCCCTCACCCTCTCCCCTCCCCTCCCCCTCTCCCCCTCCCCCTCACACCCCCTCCCCTCCCCCCTTGTCCCCCCCTCTCCACCCCTCTCCACCCCTCTCCCCCCCTCCCCCTCCCCCCTCTCCCCCTCTCCCCCTCTCCCCCTCTCCCCCTCTCCCACTCTCCCCACCTCTCTCACTCTCCCCACCTCTCCCCACCTCCCACCCTCCCCTACCCCTCCCCACCCACTTTCCCCCTCCCCCCTCTCCCTCCCCCCTCCCTCCCCCCTCCCTCCCCCCTCCCTCCCCCCTCTCCCTCCCCCCTCTCCCTCCCCCCTCTCCCTCCCCCCTCTCCCTCACCCCTCTCCCCTCCCCCCATCCCTCTTCCCCATCCCTCCCTCCCCCCCTCCCTCTTTCCCCATCCCTCCCCTCCCCCCCCTCTCCCCCCCCCCCTCCTTATTCTCGTTACTTCTAAGTCCTGAGTCCAATCGCTCCTTCCTGGGAATTCCCGGGAAGCTGGCTCCGAGGAGTGTGAATCCTGCCGGGGAGGGGGGGGGGGGGGGGGGGGGGGGGGGGGGGGGGGGGGGGGGGGGGGGGGGGGGGGGGGGGGGGGGGGGAGGTGGGGTTGGGGTCGGGCTGACCCTGGTGGCACAGCCGTGGGAGACGCTGCCCCCGCCGCCGTGTGTGCGGAGTCCGCACACTCTCCCTGTGACCCTGCAAGTCCCCCCCATCCTGGGGGGGGGGGGGGAGGGGGCTCCAGTCCCTGAGATGTCCGGCTCGGTGGGTTCATCGGCCGCTGTGGTGCACGGGTTGGGGGAGGATCAGTGACGAGACGGATCGGTTGTGGGAGGGGGGTTGGGGTCGAGGGTGATGGGGACCCTGGGGGGGGGGGGGAGGGAGGAGGGAGGAGGGTGGACGGAGGGACCGACAGCTGCTCCCCTTCCTCGCGTTACATCTGATGCTGTGCTGCCTGCGATCTCATGTCTTCTCTCCATGTTACCTTCCCCCCCACCCCCATAACACCCCCACCAACCCCTTCCCCCCCACCCCCATAACACCCCCACCAACCCCTTCCCCCCCACCCCCATAACACCCCCACCAACCCCTTCCCCCCTACCCCATAACACCCCCACCAACCCCTTCCCCCCTACCCCATAACACCCCCACCAACCCCTTCCCCCCACCCCCATAACACCCCCACCAACCCCTTCCCCCCCACCCCATAACACCCCCACCAACCCCTTCCCCCCCACCCCATAACACCCCCACCAACCCCTTCCCCCCACCCCCATAACACCCCCACCAACCCCTTCCCCCCACCCCCATAACACCCCCACCAACCCCTTCCCCCCATCCCCATAACACCCCCACCAACCCCTTCCCCCAACTACCCCCATAACACCCCCACCAACCCCTTCCCCCCACCCCCATAACACCCCCACCAACCCCTTCCCCCCACCCCCATAACACCCCCACCAACCCCTTCCCCCCACCCCCATAACACCCCCACCAATCTCTACACACCCTGCTTCACACCCCCACCCCCCCAACACCCTCCCTCTCACCCTTCACCCACCACCTCCCATTGTTCCCCCTCCCCCCTCCCTCCCCTCCCCCTCCCTCCCTGTTCCGCCTTTACCTCCCCTCCCCTCCCTCCCCCCTCTGCCCCTCCCTGTTGCCCCTCTGCCCCTCCCCTCCCCCTCTTCCCCATCTACCCCTCCCCTCCCCGTTCCCCCTCTACCCCTACCTCCTCCCGTTCCCCCCACCCCCCACAGGTCCCACTACAAGGAGTACCTGGTGAGCCACATCAACGGCCACTCGCTGGACCCGGCGCAGCTGTACAGCGAGGGGGAGATGGAGCGGTTCCTGGCCCGCTGCGGGAGACCCCAAGCCCCCCGGGGTCCCAACGAGGACGAGGCCCAGTACAGGGGCCGGCTGCTCAAGGTGTGGGGGGGGGGGGGGCTGCCGAGGGAGGGGGAGGGAGGACCAGGCCACAGCTTGGTGTGCGGGGTGGGGGGGGGGTGGAGGGGCGAGGGGTTTGGGACACAAGGAGGGACGAGGGGGGTTGGGGAGGGGCGAGAGGGGGTAAGACGGAGGGGGGGTGGGGCGTGGGGGAGGGGCGGACGGGGGTGGGGCGTGGGGAGGTGTGGACTAGTCCAGTCTCGCTGATCTCTGTTCTGCCCCCACCCCCCCAGGTGATCACCGGCATCCCCCTGGGGGACAAGGTGCCGAGGATCCGCAAGTGACAGCAGTTCCTGCAACGTGGCTTCCGTTCGGGATCAGGATCTGATGGACCAGGACCTGTCCCTGTGCCCTGCACACTCTTCCCCCCCCCCCCCCCCCCCACCTTCCCCCTCGCCTGTCCTGCACGCTCCCCCTCCCCTTCCCCCTCACCTGTCCAGCATGGTCCCCCTCACCCCCTCTCCCCGCCCTTCTCGCCCCCTCCTCCTCCCCCCTCAGCCCCTCCCCCTCAGTCGCCCGGATGTGTCCCCGTCCCATGTGGGACGCCCCCCCCCCCCCGGTCCCAATCCCCCACCCCACTGCCCGGCCCTGACCACCCCCCGCCCCCCCCCCCCCCCCCCCACCCGCATCGACAGTCTAACGGAACGACGGTCCTCCGTTCGAAGGGGTCAGGAAGCCGGGAATTTTCGCAGCAATAAAAACCAAGAATGTTGGAAACACCCAGCAGGCTGGGCAGCGTCTGAGGAGAGGGAAGCCAGTGACGTTTCAGGTCTGAGATCCCCTCCACACAACCCAGAAACAAAAGCAAGGAAGGCAATTTAGTCTCCAGTGGCGGAGGAGGAGGGAGGGAGGGAGGGAGGTGTGGGTAGAACAAGAGGGAGTATCTCCGATGGGGGTAATAGGGGCAGTCCAGAGCAAGTTGCGCTGCTTCCGGTGTCCTGTGCTGGCAGTAGCAGCGGCTGCGGGATGTGCCCAGCAGTGACAGAACGTACCAATGCAGGGAGGAAACCCGAGCCACGTCGCAGGTTGAGGGAAAGAGGGAGTGACTCAGGAGTTGGGAGTCTGGAGGCTTGTGACAGGCCCAGAGGGAAGAGCTGGTGTCGGGCCCCGTAACAGTGCAGGGGGTGGTGGGGTCGGGGTGGGGGTGGGAGGGAGAATTAAAGTGACAGATAACCGGGAGCTCAGGGTCGCTCCTGTGTCCGAAGCGGCCACTGGTGAGCTTCTCGGAGAAGGTATTTCACTGGAGGTGTGTTGTAAGACAAGTTCTTTAAGGTCTCAAAGGGCAAGGACCCTGGACACGGAGTAGAAAAATGGTTTATTCACAGAGACAAACGTGAGGCAGAGTGAACGGGAACAGACACACACTTATATAATGCCTGCCATCCCCTGACTCTGTGCAAGCATCGGCTCGACGCTCCCGGGAATCTACTCAGGACGCTCCTAACCCCTGTGGAAGTGCACACTCTCACCAATGGTCCCTTCGGCGGGGTCTCGATTCCTGCAGCAGTCAAAAGAGAGAGAACCACGCTCACACGGCACTCTTTATAGTGCTGGAGGGCTGGGTGGAGCCAGCCCAGGTAGTTCAAACAGACCAATGTCTCGGGGCTGTAGTGTAAAAGATCATGGCTGTCATCTGACCGTGACAACCCTGACCTCTCTGGCCGGGATGACACCATTGAGCACATGGCCGAAAGCGACACTACTGTCGATCAAGGTCTGGCACCACCCACCCATTAGTGCCCACCTTGACCATTGGGCCTATGTATATACCTGTTGTACCTGGTCATGACATTTTTGAATCACCTAAGCTGGCTCCACCCAGCTCTCGGGCACTATAAAAAGTGCTGCACGTGCTGGTTCGTTCTCTCTCTCCCTCCGAGGATGTTGAGGTGAGCTGTACACTACTTCAGGGAAGATAGTTAAAGATCCCGGGGAGCATTAGAGCCAACGTTTGTCCAGATTCAAGGTGTTCTGTCATTGTACTGTTTATTCCTTGATCAGTTGTAACCAGTTCATTGTGTGTGTGTGTGTGTGTGTGTGTGCGTGCGCGGTCGCGCGTCTCACCTCTGTTGCGACTTCCCCCACGTCTCGCGATCACCTATGTGTGTGCGCGAGTGTGCGTCCATTCTGTCCCTGCTTTTGCCTTTGTAAGTAAATTTTCCCTTATTTTAAAATACAAAGACTTGTGTCTGAAGCCCTCCGCCTTTAAGACCCGAGAGAACCTTTTCAGTGTCCGATACTTAGGTGTGCACTAATGGGTGGGGGGTGGAGCCAAACCTTGATTGATGGTGATGTACCTTTCGACTGGAGTGGGGGGGGGGGGGGGGGGGCAGTGCGCTGTCACGTGAGAGCCACGACCCTCCACGATACAAGGTGGTGCAGAGGAGGGTTTTTAAAAAATTTTATTTACAGCGTGGTAACAGGCCCTTCTGGCCCAACGAGTCCACGCCGCCCATTTTAAACCCAAATTAACCTACCCGTACGTCTTTGGAATGTGGGAGGAAACCGGAGCACCCGGAGGAAACCCACGCGGACACACGGGGAGAACGTACAAACTCCTCACAGACAGCGACGGGAATCGAACCCCGATCGCTGGTGCTGTAATAGCGTTACGCTAACCGCTACGCTACCGTGCCGGGGGTGATCCTGGGTTCAGGGAGATGGCCTGACAGGGAGAGGTTAAACAGCCCGGGACTCGGCTGAAGGTTGGGCCCTTCAGTCGAGCTGCTACCTCGTGGCTCCAGAGACCCGAGTTCGGACCTGACCTCTCAACTTCAAGTCATCACAAGATGAAGGAGCAGAGGTAGACCATTCGGCCCGTCGAGTCTGCTCCGCTACCTCACCGTGAGCTAAACTATTCTCCCATCCAGCCCCAATTCCTGGCCTTTTCCCCATATCCCTTGATTCCCTGACTAATTAGATACCTATCAACCTCCTCCTTAAACACCCCCAGTGATCGGGCCTCCACAGTGGCAACGAGTTCCACAAATCCATGACCCTCTGGCTAAAGAAATTTCTCCGCATCTCTGTTCTAAATGGGTACCCTCTAATTCTAAGACTGTGCCCTCTAGTCCTGGATGCACCCACCGAGGGAAACAGCTTGGCCATATCTACCCTGTCCAGTCCTTTCAGCATACGAAATGTTTCTCCGAGATCCCCTCTCATTCTTCTGCACTCCAGTGAGTACAGTCCAAGAGCCGACAAACGCTCCTCATATGTAAGTCCTTTGTCATTCACCCATATGCTGTAAGGAGGAACGAAATGTCGTTTCCCCCAGACTCTCACAACAGAGGACGTACAGAGAACATACAATAAATGCAGGCAAAATAATAGTGCAAGCACATATAGTGCAAAAAACGGTCTATATAGGATACAAAATTAATGCAAAACTTGAGTTCAACAAAGAAAATCCAGAACTCAGTGTGTTGCACTCATTGTATAAACATGTTCAGTAGCGGCCAAAGTTCTTATACGCTGTTATGCAAACCAGGGCTTTTGGCGTGGCGTTTGTCTCCAGGATATTCAGGAGCCTGACAGCCTGGGGGGAAAAAGCTGTTGTACGGTCTAGTAGTTCTGGCCCGTGTGTGTGTGTGTGGAGTCTGCATGCTCTCTCTGTGACCCTGTGGGTTTCCCCCCAGGGGAGGGGGCTCCGGTTCCCTCCCACGTCCCGAAGACGTGTGGGGTCGGTGGGTTAATCAGCGGCTGTGGATTTTCCCCCACTGTGTGTGGGTGAGGGGGGAGTTGATAGGGTATCTTTATTAGTCACATACATCAAAACACACAGTGAAATGCATCTTTTTGCGTAGAGTGTTCTGGGGGGCAGCCCGCAAGTGTCGCCACGCTCCTGGCGCCAACGTAGCACGCCCACAACTTCCTAACCCGTACGTCTTTGGAATGTGGGAGGAAACCGGAGCACCCGGAGGAAACCCACGCAGACACACGGGGAGAACGTACGAACTCCTTACAGACAGCAGCCGGAATTGAACCCGGGTCGCTGGCGCTGTAATAGCGTCGTAACCGCTGCGATGATGGGACTGTGGGCGGGAAATGGAATTGGTGTAAATGGGTGGTCGGTGGTCAGCACAGACTCCGCGGGCCAAGGGGTCCGTCTCTCCCGTGCTGTGCTGTCCCGTGACGATGGCTCGCTGGAGGTGAGGAGGAGAGGTTATCCAACTGGAGCATCTCATCCAATTGTATCTCGTCCTCGTCAGGAGAGTCCAGAACCAGAGGGCCCGGTCAGTCTGAGAAAAGCTGAAGAACTTCTTCCCTCGGACGGTTGTGAGTCTTTGCAACTCTTCGCCACGGAGTCCTGGTGTGTATTTAAGGCCGGGATAGTCAGTCGAATTTACTGTCATCTGCACAAGTCATGTGTGCACGGGGGCAGTGAGGAACTTGCAGCAGTGTCACAGGTACAGAGCGTCAGATACACAAGAAAACCATAAATTTTACATATTATATGCAATTTTGCAAGAAGAAAGCACAATTGGAACAAGAAACAGTCCCATTTCAGTGCAAGTGGTCATAGTGTTGCTGCACTGAGGTAGCGATTGGGGTCGTGCAGATTGGTTCAAGAACCGAATGGTTTGAAGGGAAGTCGCTGTTCCTGAACCCGGTGGTGTGGGGACTTCAGGCTTCTGTACCCCGATGAGAGCTGCGAGAAGACGGCACGGCCCCGATGGTGGGGATCTTTGATGGTGGACGTTGCCTTCTTGAGGCAGCGTCTCCTGTAGATACCACCGATTGTGGGGAGGGATGTACCCGTGATGTATTGGGCTGAGCCCACCACTGCCTGCAGCATCTTGCGTACCTGTGCATTCGAATTGCCGTCCCAGGCCATGAGGCAACCAGTCAGGACACTTCCAACAGTACTTCTGTGTTGGTATTGGTTTACTATTGTCACTGTACCGAGGTCCAGTGAAAAACTTGTCTTACAAACGGATCGTACAGGTCAATTCATTACACAGTGCAGTTACATTGAGTCAGTACAGAGTGCATTGAGGTAGTGCAGGTAAAAACAATAACAGTACAGAGTAAAGTGTCACAGCTACAGAGAAAGTGCAGTGCAATAACGTGCAAGGTCACAACAAGGTAGATCATGAGGTCAGAGCCCATCTCATCGTATAAGGGAACCGTTCAATAGTCTTATCACAGTGGGGTAGAAGCTGTCCTTGAGCCTGGTGGTACGTGCCCTCAGGGTCCTGTATCTTCTACCCGATGGGAGAGGGGAGAAGAGAGAATGTCCCGGGTGGGTGGGGTCTTTGATTATGCCGGCTGCTACACCAAGGCGGCGAGAGGTAAAGACAAGAGTCCAAGGAGAGGAGGCTGGTGTCTGTGATGCGCTGGGCTGTGTCCACAACTCTCTGCAGCTTCTTGGAGTGTTCAGTGACATTTCCGAACTTCCTTAACCTTCTAAGAAAGTCAGGTCGCTGGCGCGCCTTCCTTGTGACTGCATCGATGTGCTGGGACCAGGGCAGGTCGTCTGATACGTTAACGCCCAGGAATTTGTGTTTCTGAGCATGGAGAGAACCAAGATTTGAAAGGAAAGAGGTCAAGCCCAGTGGAGCTGTGTGTGGGGAAGTGCAGGGTGATGCACTTGGGCAAGGGAAATCAACTGGGGGATTATTACCTGATGGGAGAGGCTGCCAGTGAGTGACGTTGTCGGTGTTCAAGTGCGTGAACCGCAAAGGGTTATCGGGCAGGTCCAGTGAGTCATGAGGATTGCAGTTTTTTTTCTTTGCTCCAAAGAAGACTTTTTCCCAAGGGCAACAATTTAATTAATTTACATAAAATAGCCATTTAATTAATAGCCGTTGCACGGGAAGGCTGAGGAGAGGGTGCAGAAGAGGTTCGCCAGGATGCTGCCTGGATTAGAGACCATGAGCTACAAGGAGAGGTCGGACAAACTTGGGTTGTTCTCTCCGGAGCGGCAGAGGCTGAGGGCAGAGACCTGGTGGAAGGTTATAAAGTTATGAGAGGCCGAGATAGGCAGCTGGTATCTCTTCCCCCAGGTTCAAAATGTACGAGGTGTACAAGACGATACGGGGCACAGATCGAGCGGACAGTCAGAGACTTTTCCCCAGGGCGACAATGGCTAACACGAGGGGGCATCATTTTAAGGTAACTGGAGGAAGGTATAAGGGGGATGTCAGGGGTAAGTTTTTTTTACGCAGAGAGTGGTGGATGCTTGGAACGCACTGCCGGCAGAGGTTGTGGGCGCAGATACATTAGGGACGTTTAAGAGACTCTTAGGTAGGCACATGAATGGGGGATGATGTGGGAGCGAAGGGTTAGATAGATCTTAGAGCAGGATAAAATGTCGGCACAACATTGTGGGCCGAAGGGCCTGTACTGTGCTGTAATGTTCTATGTTCTATGTGGTGGAATTGAATTTAGGAGCCGAGAGGTATTGTTGCTGCTATATAGGACCCTGGTCAGACCCCGCTTGGAGTACTGTGCTCAGTTCTGGTCGCCTCACTACAGGAAGGATGTGGAAGCCATAGACAGGGTGCAGAGGAGATTTACAAGGATGCTGCCTGGATTGGGGAGCATGCCTTATGAAAGCAGGTTGAGGGAACTCGGCCTTTTCTCCTTGGAGCGACGGAGGATGAGGGGGGACCTGATAGAGGTGTATAAGGTGACGAGAGGCATTGATCGTGTGGATAGTCAGAGGCTTTTCCCCAGGGCTGAAATGGTGGCCACAAGAGGACACAGGTTTAAGGTGCTGGGGAGCAGGTACAGAGGAGATGTCAGGGGTAAGTTTTTTACTCAGAGAGTGGTGAGTGTGTGGAATGGGCTGCCGGCAACGGTGGTGGAGGCGGGTACGATAGGGTCTCTTAAGAGACTGTTGGATCGGTACATGGAGCTGAGAAAAATAGAGGGCTGTGGATAAGCCTGGTAATTTCTAAGGTAGGGACATGTTCGGCACAGCTTTGTGGGCCAAAGGGCCTGAATTGTGCTGTAGGTTTTATGTTTCTATGAAGTACTGTCACCGTGGTACAGGGTCACACCAGGAGCCCAGCGCACGGTTTGGTTTCCCTTGTTTAAGGAGGAACGCAGTAATGGTGGCTGGATACTCCTGGGTTGTCCTGACAGGAACAGCTCAAGGAATTAGATCAGAAACCAGAGGTTCTGCGGATGCCGGATATCTGAGCAAGACACACACACACACACACCAAATGCTGGGGGATCTCAGCCGGTCAGGCAGCATCTGCGCAGGGAATCGGACAGTCGACGTTTCGGGTTGAGACCCTTCAGGACCAGTGTTCTCTGGAGTTTGGAAGACCGAGTTAAGATCTAGGAGCAGAATGAGGCCGTTTGGCCCATCGAGTTCAACAGCGGCAGGCTGGTTTTCCCTCCCAACCCCATTCTCCCCGCAACCTTTAACCCCCTTGACCGATCAAGAGCCCATCAATCTCTGCCTTAAAGACTTGGCCTCCACTGCCCTCTGTGGCAACACCCACACACCCCTCACCGTGACACCGACACACCCCTCACCGTGACACCGACACACCCCTCACTGTGACACCGACACACCCCTCACTGTGATACTGACACACCCCTCACCGATACCCCACACCGTGACTGACACACCCCCACACCCCTCACCGTGACACCGACACACCCCTCACCGTGACACCGACACACCCCTCACCGATACCCCACACCGTGACACTGACACACCCCCACACCCCTCACCGTGACACCCACACACCCCTCACCGTGACACCGACACACCCCTCACCGATACCCCACACCGTGACACTGACACACCCCCACACCCCTCACCGTGACACCCACACACCCCTCACCCCTCACCGTGACACCCACACACCCCTCACCGTGACACCGACACACCCCTCACCGTGACACCGACACACCCCTCACCGATACCCCACACCGTGACACTGACACACCCCCACACCCCTCACCGTGACACCCACACACCCCTCACCGTGACACCCACACACCCCTCACCGTGACACCGACACACCCCTCACTGTGATACTGACACACCCCTCACCGATACCCCACACCGTGACTGACACACCCCCACACCCCTCACCGTGACACCGACACACCCCTCACTGTGATACTGACACACCCCTCACCGATACCCCACACCGTGACTGACACACCCCCACACCCCTCACCGTGACACCCACACACCCCTCACCGATACCCCACACCGTGACTGACACACCCCCACACCCCTCACCGTGACACCCACACACCCCTCACCGTGACACCGACACACCCCTCACCGTGACACCGACACACCCCTCACTGTGATACTGACACACCCCTCACCGATACCCCACACCGTGACTGACACACCCCCACACCCCTCACCGTGACACCGACACACCCCTCACCGTGACACCGACACACCCCTCACCGATACCCCACACCGTGACTGACACACCCCCACACCCCTCACCGTGACACCCACACACCCCTCACCGTGACACCGACACACCCCTCACCGTGACACCGACACACCCCTCACTGTGATACTGACACACCCCTCACCGATACCCCACACCGTGACTGACACACCCCCACACCCCTCACCGTGACACCGACACACCCCTCACTGTGATACTGACACACCCCTCACCGATACCCCACACCGTGACTGACACACCCCCACACCCCTCACCGTGACACCCACACACCCCTCACCGATACCCCACACCGTGACTGACACACCCCCACACCCCTCACCGTGACACCGACACACCCCTCACCGTGACACCGACACACCCCTCACCGATACCCCACACCGTGACACTGACACACCCCCACACCCCTCACCGTGACACCCACACACCCCTCACCGTGACACCCACACACCCCTCACCGTGACACTGACACACCCCTCACCGTGACACCGACACACCCCTCACCGATACCCCACACCGTGACACTGACACACCCCCACACCCCTCACCGTGACACCCACACACCCCTCACCGTGACACCCACACACCCCTCACCGTGACACCGACACACCCCTCACTGTGATACTGACACACCCCTCACCGATACCCCACACCGTGACTGACACACCCCCACACCCCTCACCGTGACACCGACACACCCCTCACTGTGATACTGACACACCCCTCACCGATACCCCACACCGTGACTGACACACCCCCACACCCCTCACCGTGACACCCACACACCCCTCACCGATACCCCACACCGTGACTGACACACCCCCACACCCCTCACCGTGACACCCACACACCCCTCACCGTGACACCGACACACCCCTCACCGTGATACTGACACACCCCTCACCGATACCCCACACCGTGACTGACACACCCCCACACCCCTCACCGTGACACCGACACACCCCTCACCGTGACACCGACACACCCCTCACCGATACCCCACACCGTGACTGACACACCCCCACACCCCTCACCGTGACACCCACACACCCCTCACCGTGACACCGACACACCCCTCACCGTGACACCGACACACCCCTCACCGATACCCCACACCGTGACACTGACACACCCCCACACCCCTCACCGTGACACCCACACACCCCTCACCGTGACACCCACACACCCCTCACCGTGACACCGACACACCCCTCACTGTGATACTGACACACCCCTCACCGATACCCCACACCGTGACTGACACACCCCCACACCCCTCACCGTGACACCGACACACCCCTCACTGTGATACTGACACACCCCTCACCGATACCCCACACCGTGACTGACACACCCCCACACCCCTCACCGTGACACCCACACACCCCTCACCGATACCCCACACCGTGACTGACACACCCCCACACCCCTCACCGTGACACCCACACACCCCTCACCGATACCCCACACCGTGACTGACACACCCCCACACCCCTCACCGTGACACCCACACACCCCTCACCGTGACACCGACACACCCCTCACCGTGACACCGACACACCCCTCACTGTGATACTGACACACCCCTCACCGATACCCCACACCGTGACTGACACACCCCCACACCCCTCACCGTGACACCGACACACCCCTCACTGTGATACTGACACACCCCTCACTGATACCCCACACCGTGACTGACACACCCCCACACCCCTCACCGTGACACCGACACACCCCTCACTGTGATACTGACACACCCCTCACTGATACCCCACACCGTGACTGACACACCCCCACACCCCTCACTGACACACCCCTCACCGTGACACCGACACACCCCTCACTGTGATACTGACACACCCCTCACTGATACCCCACACCGTGACACTGACACCCCCACACCCCTCACCGTGACACCGACACACCCCTCACTGACACACCCCTCGCCGTGACACCGACACACCCCACACCCAGAGGTGGCTGAGTTGCAGGGAACTTCCAATAGAAATCTCCGCTCTGAAGCAGCCACTGACCAGATTTCACAGTTTACCCTCTGTCACCCAGCGCCCTGTGTCACTGGCTGCAGCTCCGCAGCCTGAGTTACTGAACGTTGAGCTGGCAGGTTTGAAGCAGGACAGTTGTGTAAACAGTTCTATCTCCCTGACCGATCTCACCCGCGCTCTCTGTCTCTCTGCCAAGGTTTCAAGTCGGGGACAGACAGGCGGGGCGGGACACAGGCTTCCTAATCTTTAATCTCCAACTCCTCCCACCCACGAACCACAGGTGTCGGCGGCGGCAGCCCGGGCGGTTCTCCGGGGGAGAGAGAGAGGGAGGGAGAGGCGGAGGCTGGCATCGAACCCGGGGCTCTGGAGACCTGAGGGAGCCGCTCTAAAACCGAGCCGGCCCCAGCGGCTCCCCCCACCCTGTCTCTGCAGCGGGTCGGGACGCTGTGGGTGGGGATTCACGGGGTTCATGACTGACAGTCCCAAGACAGAAATATCTCTGGGTGACGGCAGTGTTGGACCTTGAGAGTGCGGTAAACAAGTCTATTTATAGTTCTCCTGTTTACGTGGCCACAGGTGTAAACAGAACTAGTGACAGCCCCGGGGACAGGATCAGACACGGGGCGAGGCTCCCCCCGCACCGTCCCGTCACACACTCCCGGGGACGGGGTCGGACACGGGGCGAGGCTCCCCCCGCACCGTCCCGTCACACACTCCCGGGGATAGGGTCGGACACAGGGCGAGGCTCCCCCCATGCTGTCCTGTCACACATTCCTGGGGATGGGGTCGGCCACAGGGAGAGGCTCGCCACTCCTGGGTCCAGTGTGATGAACCCTCGCTGCCTTCCCTTGGTGGCAAATTCATCCTCAGCCGAGGGAGGGAGTGGATAAAATTGCGGTAACAACCGCTAACTCGCCGACAGAATCGCAGAGACTACCTGCTCCTGCATTCAAATCCTCTCAGACTGAAGGTCAACACACCGTTTGGCTTCCTGTTTACTTGCCGAAACCTGTAGCTTGGACTTCAGTGAGTTATGCCCGGTGACCTTATGTCAACCAAACAAAACAGCAGGTCATTGACGTCAGGAAAGGGGGCAATGAACCTGTCTACATCAACGGTGCTGAGGTCGAGAGGGTTGAGAGCTTCAAGTTCCTGGGAGTGAACATCACCAATAACCTGTCCTGGTCAAATCACATAGACGTCAAGGGCAAGAAAGCTCACCAGCACCTCTACTTCCTCAGGAGGCTAAAGAAATTCGGTTTGTCCCCTGTGACTCTCACTAACTTTTAGCGATGCACCATAGAAAGCATCCTATCCGGATGCATCACGGTTTGGTACGGCAACTGCTCTGCCCAGGACCGCAAGAAACCGCAGAGAGTTGTGGACACAGCCCAGCGCGTCACGGACACCAGCCTCCCCTCCACGGTCTCTGTACCTCTCGCTGCTTTGGTGAAGCAGCCGGCATAAAAGACCCCACCCGCCCGGGACATTCTGTCTTCTCGCCTCCTGATCGTCACCACGACCAAAATCTCTCAGCGTTGAACAAGTAATCTCCCGGCCCAGTCACACAGCGCAGAGACAGGCCCTTCGGCCCAACTGGTCCACGCTGACCAAGATTCCCATCTACGCTGGCCCCATTTGCCCACGTTTGGCCCATATCCCTCTGAACCTTTCCGATCCATGTAACTTGTCCAGGAACCTTTGAAATGCTGTTATTGGAGGAAGGTATAAGGGGGATGTCAGGGGTAAGTTTTTTTTACACAGAGAGTGGTGGGTGTGTGGAACGCACTGCCGGCAGAGGTTGTGGGCGCAGATACATTAGGGATATTGAAGAAACTCTTAGATAGACACATGAATGATAGAGAAATGGGGGGGCTATGTGGGAGGGAAGGGTTAGATAGATCTTCGAGCAGGATAAAATGTCGGCACAACATCGTGGGCCAAAGGGCCTGTACTGTGCTGTAGTGCTCGATGGTCTATAATGTACCACTTCCTCTGGCAGCTCATTCCATACACAGACCACCCGCTGGGTGAAAAAGTTGCCCCTCAGGTTCCTGTTAAATCTGTCACCTTGAACTGACGCCCTCTGGTTCTTGATTCGTCAACCCTGGGGGGAAAAGATCTGTGCGCATTCGGCCGGTCGACGCCCATCATGACTTTATGCACCTCTATAAGGTCACCTACCCCTCCAAAGAATGAAGTCTCAACCTCTCTCCCACAACTCGGTCCCTCGAGTCCTGGCAACATCCTGGCAAATCTCCCCTTCCACCCCTTTCCGGCTTCGATGGCACCTTCCCCATCGACGGAAGACGATATTCCAAGTGCGGCCTCACCAGGGGCCACGTGGCCTCCCGACTTCCGTTCTCGGCGCCCCGCCGACGAGGGCCAGCGCTCCGAAAGCCGCCCTGGCCACCCTGCCCACCCGCGACGCCACTCTGGGGGGGGGGGGGGGCGGGGGAAGCCGCATAGCTCGGTCCTCCTCGGCCCCTCCGTCCTGAAACACTCCCTGCTTTGTTGTCACGTCCTTGCGCAGTGGTTTCCGTCTGCCGTGTTCTGCCCCCTTCACCCTCTCTCTCCTCCCCCCCTCATGCCAACCCCCCCCCCCCGCCCCACGGTACACTCAGCAAACTTGGAAGGATGATCACCTTGGCCAATTCCCTGATTATAGACTGTGAAACATAGAAACATAGAAAACCTACAGCACAATTCAGGCCCTTCAGCCCACAAAGCTGTGCTGAACATGCCCTTACCTTAGAAATTACTAGGCTCACCCACAGCCCTCTATTTGTCCCTGCTCCATGTACCGATCCAACAGTCTCTTAAGAGACCCTATCGTACCCGCCTCCACCACCGTTGCCGGCAGCCCGTTCCACACACTCACCACTCTCTGAGTAAAAAACTTACCCCTGACATCTCCTCTGTACCTACTCCCCAGCACCTTAAACCTGTGTCCTCTTGTGGCCACCATTTCAGCCCTGGGGAAAAGCCTCTGACTATCCACACGATCCATGCCTCTCATCACCTTATACACCTCTATCAGGTCCCCCCCTCGTCCTCCGTCGCTCCAAGGAGAAAAGGCCGAGTTCCCTCAACCTGCTTTCATAAGGCATGCCCCCCAATCCAGGCAGTATCCTTGTAAATCTCCTCTGCACCCTCTCTATGGCTTCCATATCCTTCCTGTAGCGAGGCCCAGGCACCCACTGCTGTGGGGACCCTGTTGTGAAACAGATTTGGGGTCTCGAAGCACAAGGACTCTGAACACAGTCTTAGACATAAGTTATTTATTTACAAAGACACGCAGGGAAAAGGTAACGGGGCAACACAAACACACACACACACCCACACACAAAACGAACTGGGTACAGACAAGGAAAAGCAATACAATACCCGCCACCCTTTGGCTCAGTGCAGGCACGGTCTACGCTACCAGGAATACTAACTTAGATCGCTCCTAACCCTGTTGAAGTGCACACCTCACCAACGGTCTCTCCAGCATCGTTCCTCAGAGCAATTAAAGAGAACAAATCGGGCACATGTGGCACTCTTTATAGCGCTGGAGGGCTGGGGGTGGGGTCCAGCCCAGGTAATTTAAAAAGGTCAATGACCCGCAGCCAGGTACAAAGGTGCTTAAAGGGGCCAATGGGCAGGTGTGCGCCGATGGGTGGGGCGGGGCCAGACCTTGATTGGCAGTGGTGTGTCTTTCGACCAGGTAGTGGGCAGTGCTGTCATGTGACAGCCCCGACCCTCCACTATACAGACCCCCACCCTCCATCCTGGGGGGGGGGGGGGTTGCCCATTCCCCGCTCCTTGCTGTCCTGTGACCAGTGCCCTGCGTTTTCCTCAATTCTGTGCATTCCGACCTGCTCGAACGGCTTCTCAAAAGCCTCATGAAAATCCGAAGACGCCACACGACGGCGGCTTCGTCCAGCCGGGCTGATCACCTCCTCGGCGCGCTTCCGTATGGGATTTTCCTATCTTCGACCGGCGCCGACTCTGCGCAGTCCCGTGACACGCCCTTCCCAATGGATTCCAACATCCGCCGTGGTTTCTCCTCCAGGAGGAGGGGAAAGTCAAACTCGAGGTGATTGTCACCTGCGCAAGACCACGTCTGCACGGGGGCAGTGAAAAGCTTACTTGTGGCAGCGCCACAGGCACAGACCATCGTAGGAATGGGTAGAGGGAGGGAAGGAGGGGAGGAAGCCATGGGGTTATAGAGCACAAAGCAGGCCCTTCGGCCCAACTCGTCCCTGCTGTCCAAGGTGCCTACCTGAGCCTGTCGCATTTGCCTGCATTTGGCCCGTATCCCTCTACACTTTCCCTGCCCATGTACCTGTCCAAACGTCTTTCAAGCATTGGAGCTATCCCCGCCTCTGCCACCTCGTCCCACAGACGCACCGCCCCCTGTGTGGGAAAATTGCCCCTCGGGACCCCTTTAAAATAAGATCTTTATTGGTCACACATACATCGAGACACACAGTGAAATGCATCTTTTTGCGTAGAGTGTTCTGGGGGCAGCCCACAAGTGTCGCCACACTTCCGGCGCCAACATAGCATGCCCACAACTTCCCAACCCGTACGTCTTTGGAATGTGGGAGGAAACCGGAGCACCCGGAGGAAACCCATGCAGACACACGGGGAGAACGTACAAACTCCTAGCAGGCAGCGGCGGGAATTGAACCCAGGTCGCTGGCGCTGTAATGGCGTTACGCTAACTGCTACACTCACCTTAAACCCGTGCCCTCTGGTTTTAGACTCCCCGACCCCCGGGGGAGACAGATGGTGACCGTCTGCCTTATCTACGCCCCTTGAGGTTTTGTAAACCTCCATCAGCTCATCCCTCAGCCTCCAGGGAGGGAGAGAGGGAAGGGGGGGGAGAGAGAGAGACGGGAGGACGGGCTCCATGTGACTTCTTGCCCTCCCTGGTTCAAGAGGTCAAGGCCCCCTGGGAGCCCGGGGCAAGTTGGCAAACTGGACCCGAACTCGGCTCGGCAGTAGGGGATGGAGGGTGATGGGAGAGGTTTTTGGGAGTAGATGCCAGCGGTGTGGGTGGGTGCTGGGACCCTTGCTGTCGGGGTGACGCACTGGGATGTGGGTGCGATCAGTAACCTGGGGGGGACGGCACGGAGATCGGTGGAGCAGTGGGCAGCGTGGACTTCGGCTGCGGGGAGATAGCGAGGTGTCAGTGAAATTGCAGGTGGAGCTTAATCCAGGCAAATGGGAGGTGAGGCCTGTTCGGACCTTGGTGTACAGGGGTAGGACATACACCATGACTGTCAGGTCCCAGGGAGTACTGAGGAACAGAGGGACCTTGGTGTACAGGGGTGGGACATACACCATGAAGGTGGGGTCCCAGGGAGTACTGAGGAACAGAGGGACCTTGGTGTACAGGGGTAGGACATACACCATGACTGTCAGGTCCCAGGGAGTACTGAGGGACAGAGGGACCTTGGTGTACAGGGGTAGGACACACACCGTGAATGTAGGGTCCCAGGGAGTACTCAGGAACAGAAGGACCTTGGTGTACAGGGGTAGGACACACACCGTGAACGTAGGGTCCTTGGGAGACTTACGTTGCAGTTGTACAAGTCGTTAGTGAGGCTGCACTTGGAGCACTGTGTACAGTGTTGGTCACCCTGTTATAGGAAAGTCGTGGTTAAGCTGGAAAGAGTACGGAGAGGATGTTGCCAGGACTAGAGGGCCTGAGTTACAGGGAGAGGTTGGCCAGGCTAGGTCTCCATCCCCTCGAACGTGGGAGAATGAGGGGCAACCTTATAGAAATGTTCAAAGTTACGAGAAGCGTAGATAAGGCGGACACTAACCGTCTTTTCCCCTCGGTAGGGGAGTCCAAAACTAGGGGGCAGAGGTTTAGGGTGAGAGAGGAAAGATTTAAAAGGCACCTCAGGGACAACTTTTTTCACGCAGAGGTGGTGAGTATCTGGAACGAGCTGCCAGAGGAAGTGGTTGAGTCAGTGGTTGAGGGCGGCAGGTTTGTCCCCTTTGACACTCACCAACTTTTATCGAAAGCTTCCTATCTGGATGCATCACGGCTTGGTACGGCAACTGTTCTGCCCAGGACCGCAAGAAACTGCAGAGAGTTGTGGACAAAGCCCAGTGCATCACGGACACCAGCCTCCCCTCCTTGGACTCTGTCTTTACCTCTCGCTGCCTTGGTGAAGCAGCCAGCATAATCAAAGACCCCACCCACCCGGGACATTCTCTCTTTCCTCCTCTTCCAACAGGTAGAAGATACAGGAGCCTGAGGGCACGTCCCACCAGGCTCAAGGACAGCTACTACCCCACTGTGATAAGACTATTGAACGGTTCCCTTATACGATGACATGGACTCTGACCTCACGATCTACCTTGTTGTGACCTTGCACCTTATTGCACTGCACTTTCTCTGTAGCTGTGACACTTCACTCTGTACTGTTATTGTTTTTACCTGTACTACCTCAATGCACTCTGTACTAACTCAATGTAACTGCACTGTGTAATGAATTGACCTGTACGATTGGTAAGCAAGACATGTTTTTAACTGGACCTTGGTACAATAATAAACCAATACCAATACAACAGCATCATTGAAGAAGCACTTGGACAGGTACATGGAGGGGCAGGGCTTGGAGGAATATTGGCCGAACGCAGGAAATTGGGACGAGCTGGGTGTGCACCGTGGTCGGCATGGACTGGTTGGGCCAAAGGGCCTGTATCCATGCTGTATTGCTCTATGACTCAATTGAGGGACCTTGGTGTATGGGGGTGGGACATACACCGTGAATGTAGGGTCCCAGGGAGTACTGAGGAACAGAGGGACCTTGGTGTACAGGGGTGGGACATACACCATGACTGTAGTGTCCTAGGGAGTACTGAGGGACCTTGGTGCACAGGGTTTGGACATGCACCATGAATGTAGGCTCCCAGGGAGTACTGAGGAACAGAGGGACCTTGGTGTACGGGGGTAGGACATACACCATGAATGTAGGGCCCCAGGGAGTACCGAGGAACAGAGGGACCTTGCGTATGTCCATAGATCTTTGAAGGTGGTGTCACAGATTGACAAGTGGTTTAGAAGGTGGACAGGGTACGGGCCTTCAATCGTCGGGGCACTGATCACAGAAGGAGGGAGGTGATGCTCCAACTCTCTCCAACCTTGGTCAGACCTCAGCCACTGTGGCCAGTTCTGGTCACCACACTGCAGCAGGGATGCGACGGGACCAGAGAGGAGACTCACCAGGACATTGCCTGGGACGGAGTGTCCCAGGGATGAGGAGAGAGGCTGGGTCTTTCTCCTCAGAGAGGCCGAGGTTGATAAAACGATGAGGGGAACAGATGGACCTGACAGCGGGACACCTTTCCCCATAAGCAGAGGTGGATAAAACGAGAGGATGTAGGTTTAGGGTCAGGGGGAGGAGGTTTAGAGGGGATCTGAGGGGGACCTTCTCCCCCAACAGAGGGGCGAGTACCTGGGATACACTGTGGGAGACAACGGTGGAGGCGGGGTCACCCACGGCATTTCCGAAGCATTGAGAAAGGCACTTGTGTTGTCCAGGTACAGACAGAGCTCGGCCAAGGGCTGGGAGGTGGGATTCATGCACACCGGGCGATGTGGATGTGGTGGGTACAGTGTACCTACTGTGTGGCTCTATTACTCCCTCTGAGCTGCCTGACTCTGTGTGTGTGTGTGTGTGTGTGTGTGTGTGTGTGTGTGTGTGTGGGAGAGAGTGTGAGTGAGTGTGAGAGAGGGAGTGTGTGTGTTGTGAGTGTGTGTGTGTATGGGTGTGTGAGTGTGTGTGGGTGTGAGTGGGTGTATGGGTGTGTGTATATGGGTGGGTGTGAGTGTGTCTGGGTGTGTCTGGGTGGATGTGAGTGTATGGGTGTCAGTGGGTGTCTGTGTGTCTGGGCGTCAGTGGGTGTCAGTGGGTGGGTGTCACTGGGTGTCAGTGGGTGTCACTGGGTATCAGTGGGTGTCACTGGGTGGGTGTCAGTGGGTGGGTGTCAGTGGGTGTCACTGGGTGGGTGTCAGTGGGTGGGTGTCAGTGGGTGGGTGTCAGTGGGTGTCGCTGGGTGGGTGTCAGTGGGTGGGTGTCAGTGGGTGGGTGTCAGTGGGTGTCGCTGGGTGGGTGTCAGTGGGTGGGTGTCAATGGGTGTCGCTGGGTGGGTGTCAGTGGGTGGGTGTCAGTGGGTGGGTGTCACTGGGTGTCAGTGGGTGTCAGTAGGTGGGTGTCGCTGGGTGGGTGTCAGTGGGTGGGTGTCAATGGGTGTCGCTGGGTGGGTGTCAGTGGGTGGGTGTCAGTGGGTGGGTGTCACTGGGTGTCAGTGGGTGTCAGTGGGTGGGTGTCAGGGGGTGTCAGGGGGTGTCACTGGGTGTCACTGGGTCCGGCCGGGGCTCCGCTGCTCCCTCTGGCGGCGGCGGCGCCGGGTGACGGAGTTAGGGGATAGTCACGTGATTTCCCCGAAAGCCTGTGACCGGAGCCGAGTCTATAAACAGGAGCGGGGGCGGCGGCGGCGGCACTCGGAGCGGAGCCGGACCCGGAGCGGAGCCGGACCCGGAGCGGAGCCGGACCCGGAGCGGAGCCGGAGCAGGAGCAGGACCCGGAGCGGAGCCGGAGCCGGACCCGGAGCAGGAGCAGGACCCGGAGCCGGAGCCGGAGCCGGACCCGGAGCGGAGCCGGACCCGGAGCGGAGCCGGACCCGGAGCGGAGCCGGAGCGGAGCAGGACCCGGACCCGGAGCAGGAGCAGGACCCGGAGCCGGAGCCGGAGCCGGACCCAGAGTAGGATCCGGAGCCGGAGCGGCAGGAGCGGGACCCGGAGCAGGACCCGGAGCCGGAGCGGGGTCCGGGCACCAGCGCACAGGTACCGGGGCAGCGGGGGGGCAACTGATCGGGAGACCTGTCCGGCTGCGGGGGGGGGGGGGGTCGGCGGGACGGGCTGTCGGGGCGACAGTGGGGTTCACCCCCCCCCCCGCCCCACGTCTGCTGGGGATCGCGGCCCGTCCTGTACCCGGGGGAGTGGACCCTGCCCCTGCCCCCTGCCCAGCTCGCCCGCCGATCACCCCCTCCCTCCTTCCTCCCTATCACCCCCCTCCGTCCCTCTCTCCCTCCCTCCGTCCTTCCCACTCTCTCCCTCCCACCTCTCAGTCCCCTCCCCACTCCCTCCCCACTCCCTCCCCACTCCCTCCCCTCTCTCTCCCCTCTCTCTCACCACCCTCTCTCTCCTCTCCCCTCCCCTCCCCTCTCTCCCCTCCCCTCTCTCCCCTCCCCTCTCCCCTCCCCCTCTCTCCCCCCCCCTCACTCCCCTCCCCACTCTCCCCTCTCCCTCCCCTCTCCCTCCCCTCTCGCTCCCCTCTCGCTCCCCTCCCCTCTCTCCCCTCTCCCTCCCCTCCCCTCTCTCCCCTCTCCCTCCCCTCCGCCTCTCCCTCCCCTCTCTCTCTCCTCTCCCCCTCTCCCCCTCTTCCCCTCTTCCCCTCTTCCCCTCTTCCCCTCTCCCCCTCTTCCTCCCCTCCCTCCCTTCCCTCCCCTCTCCCTCCACTCCCTCCTCTCCCCCCTCCCCTCTCCCCAGTGGTTATTGAAGCTTTAATTCTTCTGCCTCAGTTATTGTCACTTCCGCACCACTTCTGTTCACAGGACGGTACATCGCCCCTCACTGGGGTCCGTGCTGTGTTCACCCCCCTCACTGGGGTCAGTGCTGTGTTCACCCCCCTCACTGGGGTCAATGCTGTGTTCACCCCCCTCACTGGGGTCACTGCTGTGTGTGTTCACCACCTCCCCCCCCCCCCCCCCCCCCACTGTCACTCTGGCAGCCTCAGGCAAACGAGGAACTGCACCGCGCCCCGCTGTCTGCCGTACTGATCTCAACCTGACGACACTTCCTCCTCCCTCCCCTCGTCGTCTTCCTCGTCCCCCTCACCCAGACCAACCCTCGGCTCCCCCCAAACCCTGCCTCCCTCATTTCCCTTCACCTCACTCTCCAAGACGACTGACCCTGGTCCCAGGTTCACTGACCTCTCACCCCCTGGGTTGGGTCAGTAGATGGTCTGATCTGGTTTCTGGGAGGGTTGGCGTCGGGGGTGGGGGGGTTGGGGTTGGTGGTCACACTTGGGTTCACAGGGGTCATCATCAGGGCAGTCAGGAAGGCCACACGGGGTGGTCGAAGTCACGGTGGGGTCAAGCGAGGTCGCGCTTTGGTCAGATGGGGTCGATGAGGTCGAGCTGGGATGAGGGAAAGGTCATTTCCTGGGCTCAGGGAGGTCGTGCCTGGGGTCGTTGAGGTCGCACTGGGGTCGTTGAGGTCACTTTGGGTGCGGCGGGGTTGCTGTGGGGTCACTTTGGGTTTGGTGGGGTCGGTGAGGTCACTTTGGGTGCGGCCGGGTCGCTGTGGAGTCGGTGAGGTCAAAGCCGTGTTGTCGTGGGGTCGAGGAGGTGCTGAGTGGGTCGGGAGATGGCAGGGGTGGAGTGCAGGGGCAGGGGGGTGTTTGGGCATGGCGACCCTTGACCCCCCCCTGCTCGCTGTTGCCCTAGGTCACGCCATGTCAGGCCGCCCGAGGTCGACCCGGAAGTTAAAACAATGGATGATAGAGCAGGTGGACGGCGGGCAGTGCCCCGGCCTGGTCTGGGAGGACCGCAAGCTCGGAATGTTCCGGATCCCCTGGAAGCACGCGGGCAAGCAGGACTACAGGCACGATGAGGACGCCGCCATCTTCAAGGTGACCCCCCACCCACCCCCCCCCCCACCCCCCGCCCTGTGTCCGACCCCGTCCCCGGGAGCGTGTGACGGGACGGTGCGGAGGGAGCCTCGCCCTGCGTCCGACCCTGTCCCCGGGAGTAACAGGGGACCCTGTCCGTGGTTAACGGGACGTCTCTCTCTTTCGCTCTGGGACAGGCGTGGGCCAAGTTTAAGGGGAAATACAAGGAGGGGGACAAGGTCGACCCCGCCAGCTGGAAGACGCGGATGAGGTGCGCGCTGAACAAGAGCAGTGAGTTCGAGGAAGTCCCGCAGAGGTCCCAGCTGGACATCTCCGAACCCTACAAAGTCTACCGGATCATCGAGGGCAACGGGGAGAAAAGTGAGTGTGGGGGCGGGGGTCAGGGGCAGATGGGGTCAGGATGTGAAGGGAGGCCAGGGTCAGGGGCCGTGGGGGAGGGGAGGCCGGGGTCAGATGGGGGGAGGTCGGTGGGGGGTAAGGGGAGGCTAGGCTCGGGGGTTGGGGGGGGAGGGGAGGCTGGGGTCAGGGTTGAGGAGGATGGGGTCAAGAGGGGAGGCTGTCGTTATTGGGTCAGGGGTATCGGTATTTCGGGAGTATCGGTGGGTCGAGAGGTTATTAACCGGTGGTCTCGGGGGTTGGGTGGTCTCTGGGGAGGGGGAGGGAACCTGGGACGGGGGGGGGGTGGTGGATGTCTCGGATCACAGAGGTGGGGTGTGTCTTGGGATGGGGGATGGTCTTGGGGATTGGGGGTGGTCTCGGCGGTGGGGAGGGGGTCTCGGAGGGACGGGTCTCTGGGGATGGTGGTCTTGGGGGTGGGGGAGCGGTTTTGGGGGTGGGGTCTCTCTGGGGGTGGGGTGGACAGGATGGGGGGTCTCTCTGGGGTTGGGGGTGGTCTCTTGGGGATGGGGGGGGTGGTCTCTGGGTTGGGGGAGGGTGTTGGGGAGGGGTCTTGGGGTTGGGGTTCCCGTGGCTGGTGGTGGTCTCGGGCGGGTGTCGCTGGGGTGGGGGGGTCTCTGGGGGCCGGAGACCGGGCTCTCACTGCCGTCCCTCCCACAGGAAAGGCGTCGCCGACGCTGAGCCTGGATTCGGTGAAGGTGAAGCAGGAGAAAGAACCGAGGGAGGACCGGTCAGGATCCACCTCCCCCGTCCTGCCCGGCAGTGGGCCCAAGGTGAGGGAGTGCGGGGGTGGAGGGAGGTGGGGGAGCGTCCCAGCAGGGGAGCAGCTCCCCGCTCACCGGTACCTGCAGGGGAGCGGCTCCCCGTTCCCCGGTCCCCCAGCAGGGGAGCGGCTCCCCGGTCCCCCAGCAGGGGAGCGGCTCCCCATTCCCCAATCACAGCAGGGGAGAGAATCCCGATCCCCAGCAAGGGAGCGGCTCCCCGGACCCGATCCCCAGCAGGGGAGAGAATCCTGATCCCAGCAGGGGAGCGGCTCCCCGTTCGCCAGTCCCCAGCAGGGGAGCGGCTCCCTGATCCCCGCAGGAAGAGTGACTCCCTGTCCCTTGCTCCCCAGGCAGAGGAGAACGACAGTGGCTGCGATCCCAGCTCTGGATCTGAGATGTCGGCGCAGGAGGATGGCTCCAACGAGAGCACATTACTTGGATGCAGCCTGAATCCCACCTTGGAAGGTAGGCTCCACTGGCACAGCGCTCTGGCCCACTGATGGGTTGCGGGGGGAGGGGAGGATCCCACCAGAGTGGGCCCCTGGCCATCGGGGACACTGTCCCGGGCCGACTCCCGGCCGTACCCACGGGGTAACCAGTCTCCTGGGCCTCACCCACGGGGTAACCGGGCTCCTGGGCCGTCCCCGGGTGTGAAGGGCGTTACCTCCTGCAGTGGCATCCCTCGGGTCCCGGCCCTGCCCGTGGCTGCGGTCTCTGGAGCGGGACGGTGGGGGACACACTGACGGGGAGCCGGGCCCTGACTCTGTCTCTCTCCTCCCACCAGCAGATTCGACCAACTACCTGATCAGCAACGTCGCTCCCATGTCGCCAAACATCGTGGAGACAGGTGGGTGTCCGGGGCCGGGACGTCCCGCAGGGTGGGTTGGGGGTGCTGGTGGGCGGGTGGGGACGTGGGGGTGAAGTTCAGTGTTACTCAGGCCACAGCCGGACCCGGTGATGGCCAGGACGTGGGTCTGACAACGATGTAGCTACATGGCGGTCTCAGTGTGCTGAGGGATGTCTTCGTCTAGACCCCGGGGATAGACCAGGCCCAACCAGGCCCCGGGGGTAGATCAGGCCCAACCAGGCCCCAGGGGCCTGCTGATACCCCCAGTGACCCCAGGGAAGGTCTCCCCCAAATCCTCTTCTTCACAAGCTGGGGGTGGGGGTAGAGAGAGAGAGGGAGGGAGGGGGGAAGGAGTTAGAGGGAGGAGTGAGAGGGAGAGATGGGGAGAGAGAGAGGGGCGCAGACAGAGAGGGGAACAGGTAGAGAGAGTGAAAGGGGGGAAGAGGTGGGGGTTAGAGAGGTGAGAGATGGGGAGGGGACCCGTCCTGTACTCTTCCGGGGTTTGGGGAGGACGAGAGGGGATCTCACTAAACCGCCCCATCTCTCCCTCACCCCCCCCTCACCCCCCCACCCCTTCACCGTCCCCTTGCCCGTCCGCAGAGCCCAACGCCATGTTCGTGTCCTTCCGGTACGGCAGCGTGGAGGTGAGCAGCGCGGTGACCCGGCACGGCTGCAAGATCTCGTCGGTGGTCCCCCGGCCAGGGGGCGAGTCGTCCTTCGGCTCCCAGGCCCTGGAGAAGCTGTGCTTCCCGCCCGCCTCCTGCGTCGGGGACCCCGTGAAGCGGCGCGCCACCGAGGAGCTGCTCTCCTTCCTGGAGCGCGGGCTGATGCTGGACAGCAACGCCCACGGGATCTTCGCACAGCGGCTGTGCCAGGGCCGCGTCTTCTGGACCGGCCCCGGGGCCTCCCAGCCGGGACGTCCCAACAAACTGGAGCGGGACAGGGTGGAGAAGCTGTTCGACCGCAACGTCTTTGAGGAGGGTGAGTAACTTGCCCACCCGCCCCCCCCCCCCAGGGGGGACCGGGGGGTGGTGGGGGGGCACCAGCGGGTTTCTCGGTTTGGGCTTGGTGGTTGTGGGTGGGTAGGTCAAGGGTCAGGGGGTCGGGGGTCAAGGTTTGTGTTCCAGGGGGTCGAGGATTGTGGTTGTGGGGGGGGGGTCAAAGACGGGTCGGGGGTCGCTGCTGAGGGTCAGAGGGAGTGGGTCAGGGATCAAAGATCGCGGCGGCGGAGTCAAGGGTTGCTTCTGAGGGTCAGAGGGAGTGGGTCAGGGGTGGTGGGGACGGACAGATCAAGCAGGGGCGGTCGGGGGGAGGTCAAGGGTCGCAGTCGGGAGGTCAGTTAGAGGGTCGGGGCTGGTGGTCCGTCTCCTAACGCGGCCTGTGACCCCTGCAGAGTTGGAGCGGTACCGGCAGGGTCTGGGGGTGCTGCCCCAGCACCAGGTGACCCTGTGCTTCGGCGAGGAGCTGAGCGACAGCGAGACCACCGACAAGAAGCTCATCACCGTGCAGGTAAGGGATCCGCCCGCCGGACCCTCCCCTCCGCTCCGGGATCCACTCTGGGATCCGCCTCGCACTGGGATCCGCCCCGCCCCGCTCCGCTCCGGGATCTCCTGCTCCATTCCAGGATCCGCTCCGCTCCACTCCGGAACCCCCTCCGCTCCGGGATCCATCCCGCTCCGCTCCGGGATCCCCTGCTCCATTCCAGGATCCGCTCCGCTCCGGAACCCCCTCCGCTCCGGGACCCGGCCCCGCTGCGCTCCGGGACCTACTCCACTCCAGGATCCGGCCCCACTCTGCTCCGGGGATCCTCCGCTCCATTCCAGGATCCGCTCCGCTCCGGGATCTACTCCACTCCGGGATCTGACCCCGCTCCGCTCCGGGATCTGCTCCACTCTGGGATCCACTCCGTTCCGGGATCCGCCCCGATCCCTTGACCCGGCCCCGCTCCGCCGCGGGATCCATATCCGCCCGACGCCGGGACCCATAACGCCCCTCGCTCCGTCCCCAGCAAACCCGCCCCCCCCCCCCCGCTACGCCCTCCCAGCGAGGACGAGATACATCTGCACCCCCCCCCCCCACCCCCCCAGAAGATCTGCAGCCCATCTCCCGGGGAGGGGTGGGGGGTGCAGAGAGACAACTGCATCCCGCACCCCCCCCCCCAGCAAACAGCTGGGAGCCCCGGCAACATCTGCACCGCTGCCCGATCAGCCCCTGGACGAACCTTCCCCGACACCCAACCTTTGGATTCCAGCCTCATGGACCCCACCCCCCCGAACCCCTGGGACCCCTCCCTCCGCTGTCCCGGGACCGCCGGCTCCGTCACGGCTGACCTCCGCTCTCTCTCCCCCCCACCCAGGTGCACCAGGTGGCCGCCAAGCGGCTGCTGGACCGGGAGCTGGAGATCCAGAACGCCTCCTTCCTCCTGCTGGAGCCTCTGACCGGAGCCAGCTTTAGCCATGCCCTGCAGCAGGCCGCCGACGGCCTCTTTGGCATCTCGTAGGGGTGGGGGGGGGGGGGCGCCCGTGCAGCTCCTGTGCCTGGACCCTGGGGGTGTGGGTGGGTGGGGGAAGGCGAGAGAGCGCCAACGTGGGTCCCTCTCAGCTGGGGCTTGGGCCTCATGGCCCCATTGGCCTCCTCCCCCCCCCCGCCCCCCCCCCCCCAACCAGACCTTGTTACAACCCACCCCCCGACCCCAGGTCTGGCCCTCGTCACCTCTGACCCCACTACCCCCCTCCCACCCAAAACCTGGGCCATTCCCCTCCCCTCCAGGCTCCAGAGGGGGAAGTGGGGGCAGAAGTTGGGACCAAGTGAGTGCCTTCTCCCCCTTTTTAAAAATAAAAGCCCCCCCCCGGGGTCTCCGTGCTGCCGGCCGGCACGTGGAGGAGAGGACGAGCTGGGCGGCTCTCGGGGGGAGAGAAGTTCAGGAGGTTGCCCCCCCCCGCACACATACACGCATGCTGAGCCTGACCTCTCGCGCCTGCCCCACCCCTCCCGGGACAGGAGGGCTCGACTGGCCGAGTCCACCCCGTTTCGTCCACCACCCCCCCCCCCCCCCCCCCCCCCCAACAGCCAACGACCTGTGAGATTTGGGTCCAAACCCTCTCCTAGGGGGTCGGGAACTCCCGGCGACCGGATCACATCCCCGGGGGTCGATCCGCGCCATTCTCCTGAGGTTACCCCCTGACCTCCCTGCCCCCTCCCCCACTCGCCTCATGTTTGTGTGTGTGTGTGTGTGTGTTGTGTGTGTGTGTGGGGTTGGAGGGGGGTCATTTGGGGGACCGGGGCGGTTGTATAATAATGTGAAGCCTGTAATCTCTCTGTAATCCCGTCTGCTGCTTTGTAATAAATATTAAAGGACCATTGGATCTTTCTCTGCCTTTTCCTGGCACAGTGTCCGGGTCCCCACCCCACCCCTCATCTCCCTCACCCTCCGGGTCAGTGACCCCCCCCCCCCCCACCCCCCAACCTTGTGGGGAGGGTTTTGGATTCCTGAGCTCTCCTGCCAAGCCCCTATGCACGGACGTACACGTGCATCTGTACACGTGCGTGTAAGCACATGGGCGTGTAGACACGTGCTCCTATCCACATCGAAACATACTTGCGTGAGCGTGCACGCATTCAATCCCACACGTGTGCACGCACACACGTGGGATGTACGTGTAGACAGAAGGGCACGCATGCTTGTGATAGAAACGTACAGCAGGGACGCCTTAATCGAGGCATGTGGCCTGGGTGTTCAGAGATTTATCAGTCACGTCTACATCGAGACACGCAGTGAAATGCATCTTTTGCGTAGAGTGTTCTGGGGGCAGCCTGCAAGTGTCGCCGCGCTTCCGGCGCCAACATAGCATGCCCACAACTTCCTAACCCGTACGTCTGGAATGTGGGAGGAAACCGGAGCACCCGGAGGAAACCCACGCAGACACGGGGAGAGAGAACGTACAAAACTCCTTCCAGACAGTGGCCGGAATTGAACCCGGGTCGCTGGCGCAGTAACAGCGTCGCGCTAACCGCTACACTGTCGTGGTAGATGATTTTGGGGGGTGGGGGAAGACGGAGAGATGGAGGGGGGGTAGGAGGGAGATGGGGGGAGGGGGGGGTGGGAGAGAGAGATGGGGAGGGGGAGTAGGAGGGGGTAGGAGGGAGATGGAAGAGGGAGTGAGAGGGAGTGAGAGGGAGGGGGGAGTAGGAGGGGGAGGGAGTAGGAGTGAGAGATGGAGGGGGGAGTGAGAGGGAGGGGGAGGGAGAGATGGAGGGGGGGAGGGAGAAGGTAGGAGGGGGAGTAGGAGGGAGAGATGGAGGGGGAGGGAGAGGGAGGGGGTAGGAGGGGGAGGGGGTGGGAGGGAGGGGGGAGTGGGCGGGTAGGAGGGAGAGATGGAGGGGGAGTGAGGGAGGGGGGTAGGAGGGAGGGAGGGGGGAGTGGGGGGTTGGAGGGGGAGTGAGAGGGAGGGGGGTAGGAGGGAGGGAGGGGGGAGTGGGGGGGTAGGAGGGAGCGATGGGGGGAGTGAGAGGGAGGGGGAGGGGGGAGTAGGAGGGTAGGAGAGATGGTGGGAGGGGGAGATGGAGGGAGAGATTGGGGAGGGAGGAGATGGGGGTCAGGGAGACGGGAGGGAGAGCTGGGGGGGAGAGGGAGAGCTGGGGGGGAGAGGGAGAGATGGAGGGGGTGGTGGGTCGAGATGGGGGTCAGGGAGACGGGAGGGAGGGATTCCAACTCCTCGCAGGGCTCAGTCACTGGTACAAAACACGTGGCCGATAGGTTTCCGGGTATTAACCAACGGAGGGAGACGGGGCTTATTGTGCAGGGAAGGTAAAATCGACCAGAACAGCAAACAGAATGAAGAGGAAACTTTCTGCTTCAGGACCAACGCTTTTGGTGATGGGAAAGAAGCCTGTTTAGTAAAAAAACCAAAGTACTTCTCCTGCAGAAACCTAATTGATGAGCAAGGGATGCAATATGTCTTTTCTCTGAGGTCGCTGTGTCATCAAGTTAATACATTCCCTTCCAACGAGCCAACACCTCTCGTGTTTCCTGGTTAAACGTTGCGCCGGTGAGGGGTTTGAGGGGCTGTTCCGGGGGGCACAGACCCTCAGTGTCCAGCGGTGGCAGGACCACCCCCCCCCCAACCAGACTGTGATCATTCCCCACCCGAGTTCGGAATCGCTGGGCCGAGTTTCAGTGCATTCCTCAGCGGGCATTCCTGCGCCTTGGATCACGACGGCAGCATTTGCCTGCGGGCCTCGTCTTCTGCTGCAAGACCATTTATTACCAAGTTGCTTTTGATGTTTATTGGTGTTGGTTTACTATTGTCACTTGTACCGAGGGACAGTGGAAAAACTTGTTTTGCAGACCGATCATACAGATTAATTCATTACACAGTGCAGTTACATTGAGTTAGTACAGAGTGCATTGAGGTAGTACAGGTAAAAACAATAACAGTACAGAGTAAAGTGTCCCAGCTACAGAGAAAGTGCAGTGCAATAAGGTGCAAGGTCACAACAAGGTAGATCGTGAGGTCAGAGTCATTGTATAAGGGTTATCACAGTGGGGTAGAAGCTGTCCTTGAGCCTGGTGGTACGTATCTTCTACCCGATGGAGGAGGAGAGAAGAGAGAATGACCCGGGTGGGTGGGGTCTTTGATTATGCCGACTGCTTCACCAAGGCAGCGAGAGGTAAAGGCAGAGTCCAAGGAGGGGAGGCTGGTGTCCGTGACGCACTGGGCTGTGTCCACAACTCTCTGTGGTTTCTTGCGGTCCTGGGCAGACCAGTTGTTGTACCAAGCCATGATGCATCTGGATAGGATGCTTTCTGTGGTGCATCGATAAAAGTTGGTGAGAGTCAAATGGGACAAACCGAACTTCTTTCTCTCTAGGTGTGGCCCGTAGATAAACAGAGCCCTGTGTTATGCAGTTGCTCAGGGTGAGCCTTATCAGGGACACTTCCTTTGCCGACACACGGCCCACGAGGAGGCAGGCGATTATCTCATCTGAACCGCAGCCATCTCGAGGGCAGGGTGCTGTGTGACCAAGGCCCTGACTGTGTCTGTGTGTCTGTGTGAAGGATCTGACCTGGCGATGGCCCCTCTCAACGCCGAACGACTGAGGTCTTGGTCCTTGTTTGTGAGCTCCAGCGACTGAGGCGTTTGGCTGAATGGCGGCGGCGCCACGTTTTCAGAGAACGTTTGCGAGTCGGAGGAGAAACGAGGGGCCCCTTTTTAAAAAAAACCTTCAGCGAGGGAGGGGAGATGCCCTGTCCCTCCCTGGCAGCTCAAGGGACCGCCTGTAAACCAACTGTGAGTGGAAAGTGTTGAACATCTCAGGGACCGTCTCTAAAGAACTTCCATCTTCTGCACTGTCAAGGACTGGTCTCTCCCTTGGAGTGTGAACAGTTTAGCTGCTGAGCCAGCATCTCCAAAGGATGACTCCGTCTCCATAGAATCATACAGCATGGAAACTCATTCGTGTTGACCAAGCTGTTTACCTGAGCCAGTCCCATTTACCTGCAAAGCTTCCTCCAAAGCTTTCCGTTCCGTGTATTGGTATTGGTTTATTATTGTCATTTGTGCCGAGGTGCAGTGAAAAACCTGTCTTGCATACTGATCGTACAGGTCAATTCATTACACAGTGCAGTTACATTGGGTTAGTACAGAGCGCATTGAGGTAGTACAGGTAAAAACAATAACAGTACAGAGTAAAGTGTCACAGCTACAGAGAAAGTGCAGTGCAATAAGGTGCAAGGTCACAACAAGGTAGATCGTGAGGTCAGAGTCCATCTCATTGTACAAGGGAACTGTTCAATAGTCTTATCACCGTGGGGTAGAAGCTGTCCTTGAGCCTGGCGGTAAGTGCCCTCAGGCTCCTGTATCTTCTACCCGATGGGAGAAGAGAGAATGACCTGGGTGGGTGGGGTCTTTGACTCACCTTGTTACCTGTTATTGTTTTACCCTGTACTGCCTCGATGCACTGTGTAATGAATTGACCTGTACGAATGGTATGCAAGACAAGTTTTTCACTGCACCTCGGTACAAGACTATTGAATGGTTCCCTTATACGATGAGATGGACTCTGACCTCATGATCTACCTTGTTGTGACCTTGCACCTTATTGCACTGCACTTTCTCTGTAGCTGTGACATTTTACTCTGTACTGTTATTGTTTTTACCTGCACTACATCAATGCACTCTGTACTAACCCAATGTAACTGCACTGTGTAATGAATTGACGTATGAACGGTATGCAAGACACGTTTTTCACTGGACCTCAGTACAAGACTATTGAACGGTTCCCTTATACGATGAGATGGACTCTGACCTCACGATCGACCTCGTTGTGACACAGCGGCATAACTTGTTTCCATCTCATGAACACTGACCCACTTGGTCTCAACCTATCGAAGATATTCCCCTCGCTCCACCTACATCTCCCCACCCCACCCCACCCCACCCACCCCCCCCACCTTTTCTGCCATTGGAAATTAACTTGTTGTTCTTCCCCAAGTTCAAGGTCAAGTTTAAGAGCCGTGAGGTAATGATGCAGCTCTACAAAACTCTGGTTAGACCACACTTAGAGTACTGTGTCCAGTTCTGGTCGCCTCATTATAGGAAGGATGTGGAGGCGTTGGAAAGGGTGCAGAGGAGATTTACCAGGATGCTGCCTGGTTTAGAGAGGATGCATTATGAGGAGAGACTAAGGGAGCTCGGGCTTTACTCTTTGGAGAGGAGGAGGATGAGAGGAGACATGATAGAGGTGTACAAAATATTAAGAGGAATGGATAGAGTGGACAGCCAGCGCCTCTTTCCCAGGGCACCAATGCTCAATACAAGAGGGCACGGCTTTAAAGTAATGGGTGGGAAGATGAAATGAGATATCAGAAGGAGGTTTTTTACCCAGAGAGTGGTTGGGGCATGGAATGCGCTGCCTGGGACGGTGGTGGAGGCAGGTCCATTGGTCAAATTCAAGAGATTGCTAGATAAGCATATGGAGGAATTTAAAATAGAGGGATATGTGGGAGGAAGGGGTTAGATAGTCTTGGGTGAGGTTTAAAGGTCGGCACAACATTGTGGGCCGAAGGGCCTGTGTTGTGCTGTACTGTTCTATTATTCCATGATTCTATGATTCTGTTTCCAAGTTCTCCCTTTCCCACTTCTCGCACTGGGAAACTCTGCTTCTCTCTCCACAGATGCTGAGCGGCATGCCGAGTTTTTGGTCCGTACAAAGCGAGGCCGTGTTTGGAAAGAGCGGTGGCCGGGATGGTGAAACCTTCCCTGTCCCATCCCCCAGCCCCGTGACACACCCGGGGCAAGGAGGCAGGCTTTGAGCAGGGAGCTAGAGAGAGAGAAAGAGAGAGACAGAGAGAGAGAGACAGAGAGAGAGAGAGAGGAGAGAGAGAGAGAGATGGGAAGGGGGAAATCTCCCCGAGTTCAGATCCCTGAAGGTGTGGTTACATTTGGGATTGGCGCTGGACATGGGAGGCCGGAACAGACTGGAGAGATGGGATAAATGGGGCTGCTCTACGTTGAGTCGGCATGGATGGGAGGGGCCGAACGGCCTCTCCCTTTTGTGCTGTGGTCTCCACGACTCTTCGCTCTTGAGCTTCCCGTCCCCCGCCCCAGGAGATCCAGGGCTGTAACTCCCATCCGACTCCGGGACACGTCCCCCTCGATCCTGTTCTCCCGCTCTGTAGCAGATCCCCTGGTTGGTCCGGGCCCGGGGGTGTCCCAGGTCGTCAGTCGGACTTCCTCCGCCGACTCCGCGCTGCGGGGCTTCTCCACAGGTCCCCGAGTGGGATTCTGGCTCTTTAAGTAGGACAGCTCCCTCTCTCTCCCTCGGGATGTCCCACCCCATGGATGTAGGATTCTCCGGGACTGTCAACCCAACAGGAATGAGACTGGGTCCCAACAACACCTGGGTGAGACTTCTGCAGCCGTGTCCCGGGAATGCTGAGAAGGGAATTTTGGGAGTCAGGACAGGGGTCATTATAACCAGCCTTGGAATTAGAGTCAGCCCAATTGGTCCAAGATTCCCATCTAAGCTAGTCCCATTTGCCCGCGTTTGGCTCATATCCCTCTGAACCTTTCCTATCCATGGGACCTGTCCAAATGCCTCTTAAATGTTGTTATCGTACCCACCTCAACCACTTCCCCTGGCAGCTCGTTCCATGTACGGACCACCCTCTGGGTGAAGAAGTGGCCCCTCAAGTCCCTTTTAAATCTCTCCCCTCTCACCTTAAACCTGTGCCCTCGCTGTCGATTCCCCAACCCTGGGGGATAAAAGACTACACCTTCGCCCCCGTCGATGCCCCTCATGATTTTATAGACGGCTATAGGGTCACTGCTCAGCCTCTTACGCTCCAAGGAATAAAGTCCTATCCAGACGTAACCTGTTTATGTCTGTGTTTCTGTCCCTCTATGTTTGTGTGTCTCCCTCCCGAATAATGTGTGTGTCTCCCTTTCTATCTGTATGTCTCTCTCTCTCCCCCTTTCTGTGTGTCTCTCCCTGTCTACCTGTGTGTGTGTATGTCTCTCTCTCCCCCTGTCTATCTACGTGTGTGTGTGTCTCTCTCTCTAGCACAAGAGGGCACGACTTCAGGATTGAAGGGCGCCCATTCAGAGCAGAGATGTGGAGAAATTTCTTCAGCCAGAGAAGTGGTGAGTCCGTGGGATTTGTTGCCACGGGTGGCTGTGGGGGCAAAGTCATTGGATGTATTTTAAGGCAGAGATTGATAGGTGTCTAAGTAGCCAGGGCATCAAAGGTTACGGTGAGGAGGCGGGGGAGTGGGGCGAAATGGGAGGATGGATCAGCTCGTGATAGAATGGGGGAGCAGACTCGATGGGCCGAATGGCTGACTGTCTTATGGTCTTTATGTGTGCATCTCTCTCTCACCCTTTCTACGTGTGTCTCTCCCTCTGTGTGCGTGTCTCTCTCTTGCCCTTTCTATGTGTCTCTCCCTGTCTACCTGTGTGTGTCTCTCGCCCCTACATGTGTGTCTCTCTCTCTCTCTCACCCTTTCAATGTGTGTCCTCCCTCCCTGTATGTTACCTCACCCGGGAGGTCAGATGGACCATTACCACACCCTTAATAACCATCTGATTAAAATATTTAACATTGTTACAGACCTGCTTGGTGGTTTCACTGTGACGTGACTGCACTCACAAGCCTCTCCCCACCTAGGCTGGTGTGCACAGTTGATGGGCGGCCCGGTGACTCAGTGGTGAGATCTGCCACCCCACGGCCCCAGCGACCGACCGGGGTTCGATCCCGGTCTCCGCCACTCTGTGTGTGTGGCGCGCGCGGAGTTTACATGTTCTCCGTGACCCCCCCCTCCCCCACCGTGGGTTTCCCCTGGGTGCTCTGGTGTCCCCCGGGCGCTCCCGGTTTCCTCCTGCATCCCAGAGACGTGCGGGTGGGCGGGTTAATCAACCACCGTGAGAAACGTGGACATTAAGGAGAGGAGGTAATAAAGTGAGGAATGCACAGGGGGTGGGACACCCAACGTCTCCACGGGACGGCATACAAACAGCAGCAGGAAGCCAGCAATTTGTTTATTTAAATATGAACACATCCAAATGCCAGGAACGCTAATTATGTGAAACACTGGAACGTCGTTAACACAGACAGCAACGTTTGCCACAACAGAGAAGTGGTGGGACTTGGTGCTGACACTGCAGGCTCAGCGATTGTCGGCCCCTGGACTGCACTCACTGGAGTACAGAACGAGAGGGGACCTCATAGAAACATTTCGAAGTTTGCAAGGACTGGACAGAGTAGATGCGGCCAAGCTGTTTCCCTTGGTGGGTGAATCCAGGACTAGAAGGCACAGTCTTAGAATTAGAGGGTACCCGTTTAGAACAGGGATGCGGAGAAATTTCTTTACCCAGAGGGTCGTGGATTTGTGGAATTCGTTGCCACGTACAGCTGTGGAGGCCTGATCATTGGGGGTGTTTAAGGAGGAGGTTGATAGGTATCCAATTAGTCAGGGTATCAAGGGATATGGGGAAAAGGCCGGGAATTAGGGCTGGATGGGAGAATAGTTTAGCTCACGGTGAGGTAGCGGAGCAGACTCGACGGGCCGAATGGCCTACTTCTGCTCGTCTTGTGATCTTGTGGTTCAGTACAGATGCGCTCCCCCGCAAGTGTGCCGGACGCCTTGCCTGTGTCGGTGGGCGATCGGGGCGCGGGCACCAGCGACGTGCACACTTGTGGTTCCATGTATCGCAGGCTGCTCATCGACAAGATCACTCGCGGGCACGTCACGCACGCACACGCCGCGCTCCCTCCCTCCAAAGTCGAGTACACGCTGAGAAAGCCTCGTGCGAATCACATGGGCGTGCACACTGACGTGTGTGCTTGGGAGTCACAGGTGCACGCTGATGCACGATCACTTGTGAGCACTCGAGCCGTGCATGCCACCCCAAAACAGGCTTCAGGGTGAGAGGGGAAAGGTTTAGGGGGAACTCCTTCACTCAGAGAGTGGTGGGAGTGTGGAACGGGCTGGGCTGCCGTCTGACGTAAATGCGGGCTCACTCTTAAGTCTGAAGAATAAATTGGATAGATACATGGATGGGAGAGGTCTGGAGGGTTATGGACTGGGTGCAGGTCAATGGGACCAGCGGAATGAAGTTTCGGCACAGACTAGAAGGGCCGAATGGCCTGTTTTCTGTGCTGTTGTGTTCTATGGTTCCTGTACACACGCACACAGTGCCTGCACACATACAGTCACAGATCAGTGTGCATACGTGGACACAGCAACCTGTGCACCGTTAATTAATACCTAGTTAATTAACAGTTCATTAAACAGATAACTTAATTACAGTTGGATAAACCGCTCACGAGGAGCAGGATTCGCAGGCCGGTGGAGGGCGATCCTGTCCACTCTCCCTTGCCCCCTCGCCTCTCTCGCTCCCTGCGGGCTCCTCCCCTCTCAGTCGGAGCTCAGACCGGCCTGGGCCGAGGCGGGTAAGCTAAGGCCAAGGAGAGGCAAATAACCTGCCTAAAAAGCCCCGCCTGAAAGGTAACAGGAGGGGATCAGACCGCTCGGCCCGTCCAACCTGTTCCCTTCCGTCCCGTCCCACTGCCACTCCGTCCTGTCCCGGTGAATCAACCCCCACCCCCCTCCCCACTTCACTGCCCGTCCCGTCGCTTTCACAGCTTCCCACTGCAAGGAGACCAGACCCTCACGGTCCTCAGTGAGGGGGGGCTGGGGGAAAAACACCCACCGTGTCTTTCGTCCCAACACTTTACATCTCTGCGCCCCCCCTCCCCCCCGGGATAAAGTGGAGAGAACTCAGGAAGGGATTGTAAACGAGGTCTTGCTTCAACGATGCAGGGTCCCGGTGAGACCTCCCCCGGTAGACAGGTCTGGTCTCCTTACCCGAGGAAGTGGAGCCGTGCGATAGGGGGAAGTGCAGCGAAGGTTCACCACGTCAGTTATTGGGAGGGAGGGATTGTCCCGTGAGGAAGAGCTGAGGCAGAACTGGTCCCGTACACTCCGGGCTTCAGGAGAATGAGAGGATCTCATTGAAAACCCTCCCTGGGAGTGGGGGGGGACGGCGTTTCCCCCTGACTGGGGTATCCCGGACCGGTGTGGGGGGGGGGGGTGGTGGTGAGTGGTCACAGAATAAGGGGTGGGCCGTTCAGGATGGTGGTGGGGAGAAATTCCTCACACACACGCCCTCCAGGAGTTTTGGATATTAAAGGAATTGAAGGACGAGGGTGCAATCGGGAAGGTCAACAGGGATGAAACTGTGGAATTTAGAAGGATGGGGGTGGTGGGGGGGGGGGTGGGGGGGGAGATCTCATTGAAACCCACCGAATATTGAAAGGCCTGGATAGAGCGGACGTGGAGAGGATGTTTCCAGTAGCGGGAGAGTCTAGGACCAGAGGGCACAACCTCATAGTAGAAGGACGCCCCTTCAGATGTGAGATGAGGAGGAATTTCTTTAGCCAGTGAGTCTGTGGAATTCATTGGCACAAATGGCGGCGGAGCCCAAGTCATCGGGTGGACTTAAAGCGGAGGACGGCCATGCGATGAGTGACCCCGGGCCCCTACGTCGCCGCCGGCACGTCACAGGTCCTCGCTGTACCGCGGACCAGGACGGATGGCGATCCTCCCGTAGGGACGGGTCTGGGCCAGGTGGAGAACCTGCCTCGAGGCGAGCACTGCAGGAGAGGACAGAGAGTGTGAGGTGGTGGGGGTGGTGAAGGGGAAGGGTGCGGGAGGGGAGATAGTGGGGTGAGGGGGAGAGGTGGGGAGAGAGGGGGAGGGAAAGGGAGAGGGAGAGGGTGGTTGGGGGAGATGATGGAGGGGGAAAGGTTGAGTGTAGGGGAGGGTGGGGGGTGTGCGGGAGGGACGGTGAGTGTAGGGGAGGGTGAGGGGTGTGCGGGAGGGAAGGGGGAGGGGAGGATGGGGGTGAGTGGGAGGGACGGAGTGAGTGTAGGGGAGGGTGAGGGGTGTGCGGTAGGGACGGGGTGAGGGGAGGGGAGGGTGGGGGTGAGCGCGAGGGAGGGGGTGAGGGGAGGGTGGGGGTGACCGGGAGTGTGAGAGTGTAGGGGAGGGTGGGGGGTACGCGGGAGGGATGGGGTGAGGGGAGGGGAGGGGAGGGTGGGGTGTGCGGGAGGGACGGTGAGTGTAGGGGAGGGTGGGGGGTGTGCGGGAGGGATGCAGTGAGGGGAGGGGACGGGGGGTGTGTGGGAGGGATGGGAGGTGTGCAGGAGGAACAGGGTGAGTGTAGGGGAGGGTGGGGCGTGTGGGAGGGACAGGGTGAGGGGAGGATTGGGGTGTGCGGGAGGGATGGGGTGAGGGGAAAGGAAGGTGGGGGTGTGCAGGAGGGAGGGGGTGAGGGGAGGATGGGGGGTGTGCGGGAGGGACAGGGTGAGTGGGGTGAGGGGAGGGGAGGGGGTGGGGAGTGTGCAGGAGGGACGGGGTGAGTATAGGGGAGTGTGGGGTGTGTGGGAGGGAGGGGTTGAGGGGAGGGGAGGGGAAGGTGGGGGTGTGTGGGAGGGAGGGGGTGAGGGGAGGGGAGGGTGGGGTGTGCGGCAGGGAGGGGGTGAGTGTCGGGAGGGTGGGGGGCCTGCGGGAGGGACAGGGGAAGACAGTGAGCGTATGGGAGGGGAGGGGGAGAGGGGGTGTGTGGTAGGGACATATGGAAGGCAGAGGGTGAGGGTAGGGGGAGTGGAGGGGAGGACGGTGAGGGTAGGGGGTGAGGGGAGGGTGTGGGTAGATGGAGTGAGAGGGTGAGGCTGGAGGAGGGAAGGGGAGGGAGGGGGTGGGGGAGGGAGGGGGAGGGAGGGGAGTGGTGAGGGTGGGGAGGGAGGAGGGAGGGAGGGGAGGGGGTGAGGATAGGGAAGGGAGGGGAGGGAAGGGGAGAAGGCGAAGGTGGCAGACATGGGGGATATAGTAGGGGTGGAGGAGAGTGCGAGATGGTGTGGGGAGGGGAGGGGAGGGACGGACGAGGGGAGGGGGAGACGGACGAGGGGAGGGGAGGGATGGACGAGGCGAAGGGGAGACAGTTTGGGGAGTGGAGGGATGGACGAGGGGAGGGGGAGGCGGTGTGGGGAGGGGAGGGATGGACGAGGGGAGGGTGAGGCGGTGTGGGGAGGGAGGCGGTGTGGGGAGGGGAGGGACGGACGAGGGGAGGGGGAGGCGGTGTGGGGAGGGGAGGGACGGACGAGGGGAGGGTGAGGTGGTGTGGGGAGGGAGGCGGTGTGGGGAGGGGAGGGGAGGGACGGACAAGGGGAGGGTGAGGCGGTGTGGGGAGGGGAGGGGAGGGGAGGGACGGACGAGGGGAGGGGGAGACAGTGTGGGGAGGGGAAGGGAGGGACGGACGAGGGGAGGGGGAGACGGTGTGGGGAGGGGAAGGGAGGGACGGACGAGGGGAGGGGGAGACGGTGTGGTGAGGGGAAGGGAGGGACGGACGAGGGGAGGGGGAGACGGTGTGGTGAGGGGAAGGGAGGGACGGACGAGGGGAGGGGGAGACGGTGTGGGGAGGGGAAGGGAGGGACGGACGAGGGGAGGGGGAGACGGTGTGGTGAGGGGAAGGGAGGGACGGACGAGGGGAGGGGGAGACGGTGTGGTGAGGGGAAGGGAGGGACGGACGAAGGGAGGCGGAGATAGTGTGGGGAGGGGAGGGGAGGGGAGGGACGGACAAGGCGAGGGGAGGGACGGGGGAGGGGAGGGGAGGGACGGGGGAGGGGAGGGGAGGGACGGAGCGGGGAGGGGAAGGTTACTGCACTGTGCCACGATGACTGGGCTGGGCTCTGGACCTACCCAGGCAGATGTAGAAGATGCGGCAGATGTCGATGCGGGAGATGGCGGGGGGGAGAATCGTGTGGAGATCCGTCTCCTCGCGGTCGACCAACCCCTGCGAGACCAGCCTGTGGGAAGGGAGACGCAGTGAGCGAGAGACAGAGGTGAAGGGAGTGAAAGAGAGAGGGGGAGGGAGGGAGGGAGGGAGAGAGAGAGGGGAGGGAAGGGAAGGGTAGATAGAGAGTGAGGGAGAGAACATGGGAGGGAGGGAGCGAGGGGGGGAGGGAGAGGGGGGGAGGGAGAGGGGGGGAGGGAGAGGGGGGGAGGGAGAGGGGGGGAGGGAGAGGGGGGGAGGGAGAGGGGGAGGGAGAGGGGGAGGGAGAGGGGGAGGGAGGGGGGGGAGGGAGAGGGGGGGAGGGAGAGGAGAGGGAGGGAGAGGGGGGGAGGGAGAGGAGAGGGAGGGGAGAGGGAGGGGAGAGGGAGGGGAGAGGGAGGGGAGAGGGAGGGGAGAGGGAGGGGAGAGGGAGGGGAGAGGGAGGGGAGAGGGAGGGGAGAGGGAGGGGAGAGGGAGGGGAGAGGGAGGGGAGGGGAGGGGAGGGGAGGGTAGATAGAGAGCGAGGGAGGGAGGAAAAGAGAGAGAAGGAGAAAGGGGGAAGCTTCAGGGACGGGTTCGACCCCCGTGTACGGAGGTTGCACAACCTCCCTGTGACCTGGTGGGTGGGCGAGTGGCAGAATCTGGGGTGGGGCGGGGGGTGGGGCGGGGGGTGGGGCTGGTGGAGTTGACGGGAATGTGGAGGAAATGGAACGGGATCAGTGCAAGTGGTTGGTCGGCAGTCGGCACGGACTCTGTGGGCCGAAGGGCCTGTCTCCGTGCTGGGTGTCTATGAGGAGCCACTGAACTTCGGGAGGGGGAGGTGGGCTGGTGTGGGTTGGGGCTGGGGGGTGCTGGGGTTGGAATCAGACCTATCAAATTTACGGAGGGTGAGGTGAATGGGGAGGTGTTGGTGGGTGGGGAGGGGGAGAGAGGGGAGAACGTCAGGATTCTGGGCTTCCCGACGACGTCCATCAGGAATGAATGATCCTGACCCTCTCCGGGAATTTTCCCGACCTCTCCCTCGGCCAGTGGTGGTGGGTGGGAGTGGGGTTGGGGTTTGTTGGGGAGATCGGGGTGGGATTGACCGTGACCCCCTGTGGAAAACTCCGCCCCGCCCTCTCCACCAGGAGGGAGGGGAGAGCGGGAATGGGCGAACCAGGCCATTCGGCCCCACGGGTCCGTGCTGGCGGCTTGTGCTCGACTGCACCTCCCTCCTGTCCCGGGACATCTCCATCTTCAGCCTTGCCCTCAGAGCCCTACCACCCCCCCCCCACTCCAGTGGGCTGGACTTTTGGGAGGGGTGGGGTGTGGAAGAGGACCAAGTTGAGGTGGGAAACAAATGCTGGAAACACCCAGTAGGTCGGGCAGCATCTGTGGAGACGCGAGGTCTGTAGACTGAGCCCTGCTACCCCTCCCCACAACCCTCCTCCTCCTCCCCCCCACCCCTGATACCCACTCCATCACCACTTCGTGAGTGACAGCGGCCTCTTCGGGAGGGGGGACGCGGCCCGGCGACACCTCCAGCATCTCGCTGACTTCCATCACCGTCGGGAGCTTCTCCTCCGGTTCTGCCGTGGGAGGTCTGGGAGACGGGGAGAGTGCATTGAGAGGGTGGAACTGTTCGACCAACCTAGCCCCGGGGCCTGGCCGGACCAGAGGTCCCTGCTCCCGCTCGCGTCCACCTGACCGTACGTGCTGCCCACCAGACCGCACACCCTCCCAGTCTGACCGGTCCCACTGGACGGCACTGACAGGGGAACATACTTCCTGTCCCTCTCTCCCTCCCTCCCTCACTCCTTCCCTTCCTCACGCTCTCTCTCTCCCTGACTCCCCCCCTCAGTTCCGATAACCACTTCTCTTCCCTTGTCCAACCTGGCCCCCCCCCTCCCGCCGTCACCCCATCTCTTTCCCCCTCCCCGTCTGCCCAGCACCCACCGGTTCCCCTCCCCACCACCCTCCCCTTTATTCCCGCAGTCCGCCTTCCTCTCTCAGCTTCAGCCCTTCGCACCTATCACCTCCCACACCATTCCCACTCTCCACCCCACTTCCCCCCACGTCCCTCCCCTCCCCTGGATCCGCCCACCTTGCTCCACCTCTTCCCCCCTCCCCCCCCGAACCCCCCCTCCCACCACGCCGGCTACCTCCCCTACAGTCCTGATGAAAGGTCTTGGCTCGAAACGACAGCTGTCCGTCTCCCTCTACAGATAGAAACGTAGAAAACCTACAGCACAAATAAGGCCCTTCGGCCCACAAAGCTGTGCCAAACATGTCCCTACCTTAGAAATTACTAGGCTTACCCATGTACCTATCCAACAGCCTCTTAAAAGACCCTATCGTACCCGCCTCCACCACCGTTGCCGGCAGCCCATTCCACACACTCACCACTCTCTGAGTAAAAAAAACTTACCCCTGACATCTCTTCTGTACCTGCTCCCCAGCACCTTAAACCTGTGTCCTCTTGTGGCCACCATTTCAGCCCTGGGGTAAAGCCTCTGACTATCCACACGATCAATGCCTCTCATCACCTTATACACCTCTATCAGGTCCCCCCCTCGTCCTCCGTCCCTCCAAGGAGAAAAGGCCGAGTTCCCTCAACCTGCTTTCGTAAGGAATGCTCCCCAATCCAGGCAGCATCCTTGTAAATCTCCTCTGCACCCTCTCTATGGCTTCCACATCCTTCCTGTAGTGAGGCAACCAGAACTGAGCACAGTACTCCAAGTGGGGTCTGACCAGGGACCTATACAGCTGCAACAATACCTCTCGGCTCCTAAATTCAATTCCCCGATTGATGAAGGACAATACACCGTATGCCTTCACCACAGAGTCAACCTGTTTAATTCTTATTTCTCTTATGAATGTTGTGTCTCTGATGCTATGTGCCTGTGTTGCTGCTGCAAGTAAGTTTTTCACTGCACCTGTACCCGACAATAAACTCGACTTTGGTATTGAAGTCGCCACCAGGCTTGGGCACTGGGCAGGACTGCTCTGGGTGCTTCCCTACAGGGATGGGGTGCTGGTCACAAACAAGCAGGTGACCTCCATGCTGTGGTTAACTGTTGGCTTTGCTGTAGAAATGCTGTTACACGGTCCCACACTGCCACCTGGAGGAGGGGAGTTGATCTATTGAGGGGAGTTGACCCGTTGATCTCTTCTGGGGATAAGGGGGGAAAATCACTGGGTCTCCGCTGAGGTTCCGAGTCTCCCAAATGAGGAGAGCAGTCAGTCGGCGGCGTGCGTCCATACCCACGTCGCAACTCTCCGCATTCGCAAGAAGATACGGACAGGAGCGCTCCTCAAACCTGCCCCACCGTTCAATATGATGATGGCTGATCTACCCCAGCCCTCCACTACTCCTCTGTGTCAGACCGCCCAGAGCCCTCATTACTCAAAAGTTCACTCCCTCCACCACAAATACTTCTGACAATCCGGCTTCCACCACCCTCAGGGGGAGGGAATTTCAGAGCGTCATCACGGCTCGGTCTGGCAACTGCTCTGCCCAAGACCGCAAGAGACTTCAGAGAGCTGTGGGCACAGTTCAGTCCATCATCGAAACCAGCCTCCCCTCCACGGACTCTGTCTACACTTCCCACTGCCTTGGGAAAACAGCCAACATAATCCAAGACCCCTCCCACCCTGGCCATTCTCCCTTCCCCCCCCTCCCCTGCCCCATCGAGGAGAAGATACAAAAGCTTGAGAACGTGTACCACCAGACTCAAGGACAGCTTCTATCCCGCCGATATAAGTCTCCTGAATAGACCTCTTGCTCAATAAAGATCTCACAATCTACCTCATTGTGGCCCTCGCACTGTATTAGTCTGCCTGCCTGCACTGCGCTTTCTCTGTAACTGTAACACTATATTCTGGGTTCTGGTATTTGCTTTCCCCTTTGTATCACCTCCACGTACTTCTGTTTTGGAATTATCTATACCATAGCATGCAAAGCAAAGTTTTTTTTTCCACTGTAGACACAAGAGAGACTGCAGATGCTGGAAATCTGGAGCAACACACACACAGAATGCTGGAGGAACTCAGCAGGTCACTGTACCTCGGTACATGTGACAATAATAAACCAATTACCGATTACCTCTGAATAAAGAAATTACCAATTATCTCCATGGAAAGACCACCCCCTTACCTTCTATCTCTGTCCTTTCATTCAACTCTCCCACTTGCGAGAACATCGCGCTCCCTTAGGATATTATGTGTCTCAGTAAAGTCACCCCTCATTCTTCTAAACTCCAAATACAGACCCAAATTGTTTAACCTCTCATGATAAGTCAACCTGTCGAGACATCTACATTAGACTACTGTTTATTGACGACAGCTCTGCCTTCAATACTATAATTCCAAGCAAATTCATCACCAGACTCCGAGACCTGGGACTCAACACCTCCCTCTGCAACTGGATCCTTGACTTTCTGACCAACAGACCGCAATCAGTGAGGATAGGCAGCAATACCTCCGGCACGATTATTCTCAACACTGATGCCCCACAAGGCTGCGTCCTCAGCCCTCTACTCTACTCCATATATACTCATGAGTGCAGGGCCAGATTCTGCTCTAACTCCATCTACAAGTTTGCAGATGATAACACTGTAGTAGGCCGTATCTCAAATAACGATGAGTTGGGGTACAGGAAGGAGATAGAGAGCTTCGTAACATGGTGTCATGGCAATGTCAGCCTTTCCCTCAATGTCAGCAAAACAAAAGAGCTGGTCATTGACATCAGGAAAGGGGGCGGTGTATATGCAATGGTGCTGATGTCAAGAGGGTTGAGAGCTTCAAGTTCCTGGGAGTGAACATCACCAACAGCCTGTCCTGGTCCAACCACGTAGACGCCACGCCAAGAAAGATCACCAGTGCCTCTGCTTCCTCAGGAGGCTAAAGAAATTTGGCACGTCCCCTTGACCCTCACCAATTTTTATCGATGCACCATAGAAAGCATCCTACCCGGATGCATCACGGCTTGGTATGGCAACTGCTCTGCCCAGGACCATAAGAAACTGCAGAGAGTTGTGGGCACAGCCCAGCGCATCACAGACACCAGCCTCCCCTCCATGGATTCTTGTCTACTTCTCGCTGCCTTGGTGAAGCAATCGGCATAATCAAAGACCCCACCCACCCGGGTCATTCTCTATTCTCTCCTCTTCCATCAGGTAGAAGATGACTGGAGCCTGAGGGCACGTACCACCAGGCTCAAGGACAGCTTCTATTCCACGGTGATAAGACTATTGAACGGTTCCCTTATACAATGAGATGGACTCTGACCTCACGATCTACCTTGTTTGACTTTGCACCATTGTCTAACTGCAGTACACTTCCTCGGTAGCTGTGACACTTTACTCTGTACTGTTACTGTTTTTACCTGTACTACCTCAATGCACTCTGTACTACCTCAATGCACTGTGTAATGAATTGACCTGTACAAATAGTATGCAAGACAAGTTTTTTCACTGTACCTTGGTACAAGTGACAATAATAAACCAACACCAATACCTCTCATCCCAGGGATTAGCCAGGTGAATGGACGGCCTCCAGTGTTACTATATCCTTTGTATAGCAACCAAACCTGTGCACTGTACTCCAGGTGTGACCTCACTAATGCCCTCATGGATAAGGAGGGGTTCAGAGGGCTACGAACCAAATGCGGGCAGATGGGATGAGCTCGCTGGGCAACGCAGTCAGCATGGACGAGCTGGGCCGAAGGGCCTGTGTCCGTGCTGTACAACTCAATGATTCTGAACGGTTTGGAGTTTAAAAGTAGGGTCTGCTCTCGCTCTCTTTCTCTCTCCTCAACCCCACACAACCCATCTCCTCCATAGCTTCCCACCACCCCCACCACCACCCCCCACCCCAGTTCAAGTCTTCACTGCAAGTAGAAGCACATCCACCCTGCAGTGGGGAAACTCCCAGATCAGGTCACGGGGCTTGTTCAGCCCTTCCCGCACAGTTAGTCCCTCAGTTATAGAGTCATACAGCACGGAACTGGGCTCGTCGGCCCAACTGGTCCATCCCGGCCAAGACTCCCGTCTAAGCTGGCCCCATTTGCCCGCGTTTGGCCCATATCCCTCTGAACCTTTCTGATCCAGGTACCCATCCGAGAACCTTTTAAATGTTGTTAATGTACCTGCCTCAACCACTTCCTCTGGCAGCTCGTTTCGTATACTGACCACCCTCTGGGTGAAAAAGTTGCCCCTCAGGTTCCTATGAAATCTCTCCCCTCTCACGTTAAACCTGTGCCCTCTAGTTCTTGATTCGCTAACCCTGGGAAAAGGACTGTGTGCATTCACCCTATCGATGCCCCTCATGATTTTATACACCTCTATAAGGTCACCCCTCATTCTCAGACACTCCGAGAAATAAACTCCCAGCCTGCTCAACCTCTCTCCATAACTCAGTCCCTCGAGTCCAGGCAACAGCCTCCTAAATCTCCTCTGCACTCTTCCCAGCTGAAAGGCATCACTTTTACAGCAGGGCAACTGAAACTGAACACAATATTCCATATGCAGCCTCACCAACATCCTGTGCAACTGCAAGACAGTTTTTGAAAGATTTTATCTTTTCCCTTCTCTAACTCCCCCATGTCCCTTTCTCCACAGGGATTTGCTTATCTCTCAGTCTGGGTTCCCACAACGTCAAACTTACCGGATTTCCTCTGGTGTCCTGATGAGGGGCAGAGGTGTTTCAGGCTCCAACTCCTCCAGTGGTGCTGAGGGAAAGTGGAGTGAGACAGGATCAGCTATGGTACGATGTTTGATAAACAGTGAAGCTCCCCCCTCACCGTCCTGTCACACACTCCCGGGGACAGGGTCAGACACAGGGTGAGGCACCCCCCGCACCGTCCCGTCACACACTCCTGGGGACAGGGTCAGACACAGGGCGATGCTCCCCCCGCACCGTCCCGTCACACACTCCCAGGGACAGGGTCAGACACAGGGTGAGGCACCCCCCGCACCGTCCCGTCACACACTCCTGGGGACAGGGTCAGACACAGGGCGATGCTCCCCCCACACTGTCCCGTCACACACTCCCAGGGACAGGGTCAGACACAGGGTGAGGCACCCCCCGCACCGTCCCGTCACACACTCCTGGGGACAGGGTCAGACACAGGGTGAGGCACCCCCCGCACCGTCCCGTCACACACTCCTGGGGACAGGGTCAGACACAGGGCGATGCTCCCCCCACACTGTCCCGTCACACACTCCCAGGGACAGGGTCAGACACAGGGTGAGGCACCCCCCGCACCGTCCCGTCACACACTCCTGGGGACAGGGTCAGACACAGGTTGAGGCTCCCTCTACACGGTACCAGGGTGAGGGGTCCTGGTTTCAGATCGGTGTGTATGAGGGGTGTTCCGGGACAGGTGGGGAATGGCCTGAGCTCTCCAGTGTCAGACAGCAGGAAGGAACCTGGGTCTGGGTGTGCAGATTTCCTGGTTAGTATAAATCTGAGCCCCACACAGCAGCGCGAGCCTGGGATGCCCGTCTCTGCTGTGGTGTCTGCTCCCGGCTGGAGTTGGCCTGATGGCTCGGTGTAATCGTGAGTGGGAGCGTCGGGTCTCAGAGGGAAATAGGACAAACCATGCAGGGCAGCTGCTCCCACGGACTTCTCTACACGTAAATGTAGGAGTTAGTGCCTCCCTAACGGTGAAATTGAAGAGTTTCCTAGTACAATAAGATGGATTCTTAACCTTCCAATCTACCTCGTTATGGCCTTGCACCTTATCGTCTGCCTGCAATGCACTTCCTCTGTAGCTGTGACACTTGACTCTGCATTCTGTATTGTTTCACCCTGTACTACCTCAATGCACTGTGTAATGAATTGATCTGTACGGACGGTTTGCAAGACAAGTTTTTCACGGTACCTCGGTACAAGTGACAATAATAAACCAATTTACCAATAGCCTTACGACGTGGAAGGAAGGTAATTCGGCCCATCGAATCTTTGCCGGCTCACAGGCCAAGCCCATTCCCCCTGGAGCCTGCATTCCCATCACCTCCCCCCACCCCCGCCCCCAGATTCTACCCCTCACCCCCACACCAGGGAGGACAATTCACAGCGGCTGATTCACCCACCGACCCGCACGTCTTTGGGACGTGGGAGGGAACCCACATGGTCACGGAGAGAAGGTGCAAACTCCACAAGCTCCAGACAGTGCAGGAACTTGGGATTGAACCCGGGCGTGTGAGTCAGTGGCTCTAAACACTGGCACTGTGCTTATTTACATTGCAGTACAGTGGCTAAGTTGATTAGCATCTGGAATCCAATGTTCAACTCAGGTAGGAAATTAAAACCATGAGCGCCAGGTCCGATTATATTTTTAATGCCTGACCCAACTTGAATCCGACGCACACAAAGGCAGGTCTGGTCTAGCTCAGGTCACGCTCCAATTCGGGGACAAGAGTTCAAACTCTGGTTAGACCACACTTGGAGTACTGTGTCCAGTTCTGGTCACCTCATTATAGGAAGGATGTGGAAGCATTGAAAAAGTTGCAGAGGAGATTTACCAGGATGCTGCCTGGTTTAGGCAGTATGCATTATGAGGAGAGACTAAGGGAGCTAGGGCTTTACTCTTTGGAGAGAACGAGGATGAGAGGAGACATGATAGAGGTGTACAAAATATTAACAGGAATAGATAGAGTGGACAGCCAGCACCTCTTTCCCAGGGCACCAATGCTCAATACAAGAGGGCATGGCTTTAAAGTAATGGGTGGGAAGTTCAAGGGAGATATCAGAGGGAGGTTTTTCACCCAGAGAGTGGTTGGGGCTTGGAATGCGCTGCCTGGGGCGGTGGTGGAGGCAGATACATTGGTCAAATTCAAGAGATTACTAGATAAGAATATGGAGGAATTTAAAATAGAGGGATATGTGGGAGGAAGGGGTTAGATAGTCTTAGGCGAGGTTTAAAAGTCAGCACAACATTGTGGGCCGAAGGGCCTGTATTGTGCTGCACTGTTCTATGTTCTAAATCCCACCACAGCAGCTGGGCAGGGGAATTCCGTAAATTTGGAATCAAAAATGAAAGACTAATCCCAGGAGACTGCAGATGCTGGAATCTGGAGCAACAGACTAAGATGCTGGAGGAACTCAGCAGGTTGGGCAGCGTTTGTGGAGGAAAATGGGACAGTCGATGTTTCAGGTGGAGACCCTTCATCTGGACTCAGGCACGGTGGAACTAGCAGGCTTGCCAAAGTTGACCAGCTTCAGGGAAGGAGATCTGTGGTCCTTACTCAGTCATCGAACAGTACAGCACAATACAGGCCCTTTAGCCCACAATGTTGTTCCAACCTTTAAGCCTCACCTAAGACTATCTAACCCCTTCCTCCCACATATCCCTCTATTTTAAATTCCTCCATATGCTTATCTAGCAATCTCTTGAATTTGACCAATGGACCTGCCTCCACCACCGCCCCAGGCAGCGCATTCCATGCACCAACCACTCTCTGGGTAAAAACCCTCCCTCTGATATCTCATTTCATCTTCCCACCCATTACTTTAAAGCCATGCCCTCTTGTATTGAGCATTGGTGCCCTGGGAAAGAGGCGCTGGCTGTCCACTCTATCTATTCCTCTTAATATTTTGTACACCTCTATCATGTCTCCTCTCATCCTCCTCCTCTCCAAAGAGTAAAGCCCGAGCTCCCTTAGACTCTCTTCATAATGCATCCTCTCTAAACCAGGAAGCATCCTGGTAAATCTCCTCTGCACCCTTTCCAACGCTTCCACATCCTTCCTATAATGAGGCGACCAGAACTGGACACAGTACTCCAAGTGTGGTCTAACCAGAGTTTTGTAGAGCTGCATCATTACCTCGCGGCTCTTAAACTCGGTCCCACGACTTACGAAAGCCAACAGCCCATAAGCTTTCTTAACTACCCTATCCACCTGGGAGGCAACTCAGTCAGGACTGAAACAGGTCCTCGTCACCACAGGGTTCTGTACGTGAGAGCCGTCTGTAACCCGAGCAGCTTGCAAGTCGGAATTGCAACCATGGACTGAGTTCCCGACTGGCAGAAGATGGCAGCCGGCAAATCCACCCCACCCAGGCTCCCAGACGCTTGTCAGTATTCACAGTCTGTACACAGGTGGGGTGTTTGTAACCTGCGGAGGACCTGTACAGTGAGTCCTCCTTTTACAGAAGGGTTAATTTGCAAAGAGACATTTTGTAAATTGAAAAAGGTTGGGGGGGTGGGGGGGCGGCAAAATTAAGTTGTGTCACAAAAAAAGTGTTGTGGACACATCCCAGCGCATCACGGACACTAGCTGCCCCTCCTTGGACTCTTGTCTTTACCTCTCACTGCCTTGGTGAAACAGCCGGCATAATCAAAGACCCCACCCACCCGGGACATTCTCTCTTCTCTCCTCTCCCATCAGGCAGAAGATACAGGAGCCTGAGGGCACGTACCACCAGGTTCAAGGACAGCTACTACCCCACTGTGATAAGACTATTGAACGGTTCCCTTATACCATGAGATGAGCTCTGACCTCACGATCTACCTTGCTGTGACCTTGCACCTTACTGCACTGCACTGCACTTTCTCTGTAGCTGTGACACTTTACTCTGTACTGTTATTGTTTTTACCTGTACTACCTCAATGCACTCTGTACTAACTCAATGTAACTGCACTGTGTAATGAATTGACCTGTACGATCGGTATGCAAGACACGTTTTTCACTGTACCTCGGTACAAGTGACAATAATAAACCAATACCAAAATACATAGCTGGATGTCTCTGTATCATTACTGGTGGAGAGTGGCCCACAATTCAGTGAAGCAAAAAGTAGATTTGTAAATCGAGGACAAGTTCGCTCAGGATTCAATGGCATCCTGGCAAAAGTCTGTTAACATAATGTTTCGTATGGAGCTGTCTCATAGCTCGAGAGGGCCGGTTCAATCCTGACCTGTGTGTGTGGAGTTTGCATGCTCTCCCTGTGACATTTCACCCTGGGTTTCCCCAGTTTCCCTCCCACGTCCCAAAGATGAGCGGCTCAGTGGGTTAATCGGCCGCTGTGAATTGCACCCCCCACCCCTCAGTGGGGGGCATTGCTGTGTGGGGAGAATAGGTTATAGAGAAATAAGTGGGGGAATGGGATCGGTGGGAGCTGGCATGGACACGATGGGCTGATATGACTATTTCTGACAGAAGGAGGCCTAAGAGTCATATAGCAGAGAAAAAGGCCCTTCAGCCCATTGTGTACATACTGACCATCATGTCGCCATCTACACTAATCCCATTCACCAGCACTTGCTCCGTTGCCTTGACAATTCAAGAGATTGTATCGATACTTATTAAATTCCGTGAGACTATTCACCTCCACCATCTCCTCAGGCAGTACATTCTAGGTTGCAACCACCCTCTGTGTTAAAAGCACCTTCCTCAGATCCCTTTACATCACAGAAACCAGCCTCCCCTCCATGGACTCTTTACCTCTCGCTGCCTCAGTGAAGCAGCCGGCATAATCAAAGACCCCACCCACCCGGGTCATTCTCTCTTCTCCCCCCTCCCATCAGGCAGAAGATACAGGAGTCTGCCATCAGGCTCAAGGACAGCTTCTGATAAGACTATTGAATGGCATCGATCTTATACCATGAGATGGACTCTTGACCTCACAATCTACCTTGTTATGACCTTGCACCTTATTGTCCACCTGCAATGCACTTCCCTGTAGCTGACACTTTACTCTGCATTCTGTATTGTTTTACCCTGTATTACCTCGATGCACTGTGTAATGAATTGACCTGTACGAACAGTATACAAGACAAGTTTTTCACTGTACCTCGGTACAAGTGACAATAATAAACCAATACCAATTCCCCCCTCACTTTCAACATGCCCTCTGGTCCTACACCCCTCTTCCATGGGGGAAACGTTTCTCACGACCTACTTTATCCCTGCCCCTCATAATTCTGTATACCTCTGTCAGGTCTTCCACACCACCCCCCACCCCCCCCCCCCAGCCTCCTTCGCTCCAAGGGAAATAAACCCAGCCTCCCCAGAGAACTGAAACACTCCACTGGTGAATCTCCTCTGCACCCTCCCCAGGGCAACTACATCCTTCCTGCAGTGTGGTGAGCAGAACTACACACAGTGCTCCTGATGGGGCCCATCCAGTGTTTTATAAAGCTGCGATACGACTCTTTTATTCCATCTGGCTAAGGAAGGCCAGCGTCCCCTGCGCCTTTGTCTCTGACTTTTCTATCTGTCCTGCCAACTTCAGGGATCTTCGGGCTTGTACACAAAGGTTTTCTTGCTCCTCATTACTCCCTAGGACCTGACCCTTCACGGTAACATGACGCACCTTTGTCTGAGCTCCCCAAGATGAATTACCTAACCCTTACCAAGATTAATTTCCATTGCCCTGCCCCATTTACCAGCTGATAAGATACCTTTATTAGTCACATGTACATCGAAGCACACTGAAATGCATCTTTTGCATAGAGTGTTCTGGGGGGCAGCCCACAAGTGTCGCCACGCTTCCGGCACCAACATAGCACGCCCACAACTTCCTAACCCATACGTCTTTGGAATGTGGGAGGAAACCGGAGCACCCGGAGGAAACCCACGCAGACATGGGGAGAATGTACAAACTCCTTACAGACAGCGGCCGGATTTGAATCCGGGTCACTGGTGCTGTAAAGCGTTAAGCTAACCGCTACACTACCATGCCTCCTCCTGTAGCCTCAGACTTGCCCCCTCAGTATCAACACCCCCACCAATTTCCATGTCTTACCAATCATGCCTCTGATTTTATATCGAAGTTATTAAGGTCCCGGGAGTGATCCCAGTGGAACACCACCAATGGGAGGTCTCCCCATCACTAAAAGCAACCATCACCCTCTGCCTCCTCTTGCCAAGCCAATTTTGGATCCAATTTGCCAGTTTGCCTTGAATCCCATTGCACTTGAAACTCCTGGACGAGCCTCCCACACAGGACCTTGTCAAAGGCCTTGTAAACCACATTGGCTGCACTGCCCTCGCCAACATATCTGGGTACCTCTTCAAGAGACTCAATTAAATCAGTCAGACAGGCTCCCCCGCCAACAAATCCATGCCGACTATCCGTGTAGTGGTTGGCGTAACGCTATTACAGCGCCAGCGACATGGGTTCAATTCCGGCCGCTGTCTGTAAGGAGTTTGTACGTTCTCCCCGTGTCTGCGTGGGTTTCCTCCGGGTGCTCCGGTTTCCTCCCACATTCCAAAGATGTCTGGGTTAGGAAGTTATGGGAATGCTATGTTGGTGCCGGAAGCGTGGAGACACTTGCGGGCTGCCCCCAGAACACTCTACGCAAAAAGATACATTTCACTTGTGTGTTTTGATGTACATGTGACTAATAAAAATACCTTATCTTATCTTATTAATTTCCCTACCACTGACGTTGGCCTTGTCTACTCTACTCCCTATACACTCATGACTGTGTGGCCAGATTCTGCTCCAACTCCATCTATAAGTTTGCAGATGATACCACCGTTGTAGGCCGTATCTCAAACAGCGATGAGGCGGAGTACAGGAAGGAGATAGAGAGCTTAGTGGAATGGTGTCATGACAACAACCTTTCCCTCAATGTCAACAAAACTAAAGAGCTGGTCATTGACCAGGAAAGGGGGTGGTGTACATGCACCTGTCTACATCAATGGTGCTGAGGTCGAGAGGGTTGACAGCTTCAAGTTCCTGGGAATGAACATCACCAAAAGCCTGTCCTGGTCAAATCACGTCTACACCATGGCCAAGAAAGCTCACCAGCGCCTCTACTTCCTCAGGAGGCTAAAGAAATTTGGTTTGTCCCCTTTGACTCTCACCAACTTTTACCGATGCACCATAGAAAGCATCCTATCTGGATGCATCAAAGATTGGTACAGCAACTGTTTTGCCCAAGACCGCAAGAAACTACAGTGAGTTGTGGACACAGCCCAGCACGTCACGGACACCAGCCTCTCCTCCTTGGACTCTGTCTTTACCTCTCGCTGCCTTGGTGAAGCAGCCAGCATAATCAGAAACCTCACCCACCTGGGTCATTCTCTCTTCTCTCCTCTTCCATCGGGTAGAAGATATAGGAGCCTGAGGGCACGTACCACCAGGCTCAAGGACAGCTTCTACCCCACTGTGATAAGACTATTGAACGGTTCCCTTTTACAATGAGATGGACTCTGACCTATGACCTCATAACCTCACGATCTACCTTGTTGTGACCTTGCACCTTATTGCACTGCACTTTCTCTGTAGCTGTGACGCTTTACTCTGTACTGTTATTGTTTTTACCTGCACTACCTCAATGCACTCTGTACTAACCCAATGTAACTCAATGTAATGAATTGACCTGTAAGATCAGTTTGTAAGACAAGTTTTTCACTGTACCTCGGTACAAGTGACAATAATAAACCAATACCAATATGGGTCACCCCGCAGCAGGTTTGTCCCCTTTGACCCTCACCAACTTTTATCGATGCACCATAGAAAGCATCCTATCTGGATGTATCAAGGCTTGGTATGGCAACTGCTCTGCCCAGGACTGCAAGAAACTGCAGAGAGTTGTGGACACAGCCCAGCGCATCACGGAAACCAGCTTCCCCTCCTTGGACTCTCACTGTCTTTACCTCTCACTGCCTTGGTGAAACAGCCAGCATAATCAGAAACCCCACCCACCTGGGTCATTCTCTCTTCTCTTCCATCGAGTAGAAGGTACAGGAGCCTGAGGGCACGTACCACCAGACAAGGACAGCTTCTAGCCCACTGTGATGAGACTATTGAATGGTTCCCTTATACAATGAGATGGACTCTGACCTCACGATCTACCTTGTTATGACCTTGCACCTTATTGCACTGCACTTCCTCTGTAGCTGTGACATTTTACTCTATACTGTTATTGTTTTTACCTGTACTACCTCAATGCACTCTGTACTAACTCAATGTAACTGCACTGTGTAATGAATTGACCTGTATGATCAGTTTGTAAGACAAGTTTTTCACTGCACCTCGGTACAAGTGACAATAATAAACCAATACCAATACACTTACCTGTCAAAGTTAGCTGAGGTATGCTTGGCTCCAGGGTCTCCCGCAGAGCCTGGAATGAAGGGAGATCAGTGAGGTTGGTGACCGGACGGTGGGGGTGGGAGGGTGGGTGGAATATCGTCTGGCTTGGGGCTACAAGTCACACCGTCCTAGGATTTATCATTGGTTCACAACGACCTGTCAGGCTCCCAGGAGGACGCAGAGAGGTTGAGGGGAGGATGGAGAGAGATGAAGGGAAAGGGCGAGCAGAAAATATAACGTAGAAATATAACGTTGGACGGCGTGGCTGTTAGCATCGCTGTCTCACAGCTCCAGCAACCCAGGTTCGATCCCGACACACTGTGTGAGTGTGTGTGTGTGGTGTGTTAGTGTGCTCTGTGTATGTTGTGTGAGAGTGTGTTGTGTGAGAGTGTGTTGTGTGAGAGTGTGTTGTGTGAGAGTGTGTTGTGTGAGAGTGTGTTGTGTGAGAGTGTGTTGTGTGAGAGTGTGTTGTGGTTGTGTTTGTGTGTTGTGTTTGTGTGTTGTGTTTGTGTGTTGTGTTTGTGTGTTGTGTTTGTGTGTTGTGTTTGTGTGTTGTGTTTGTGTGTTGTGTTTGTGTGTTGTGTTTGTGTTTGTGTGTTGTGTGTTGTGTGAGTGTGTTGTATGTGCATTGTGTTTGTGTGTTATGTGTGTGTTGTGTGTGAGTGCGTTGTGTTTGTGTGTGTAGTTTGCACTTTTTCCCTGTTGTAAAAGATAGCTGGGAATGCAAGGGTTAATGGTATGCTTCTCATTGTCAGTTTCTTCCCATGGTAAGGAATTACCTCAGCCATGGGGTGACTATAGTAATGGCTGGAAATAGGTGCAGGTGTGGGTGAGAAAAATAAGTTTTCTTAGACATATCTTGTTTCGCTAAAGCCTGCCATAAGCAATTGCCATGGTGAGTGCAACTTCCCACCAAGCTTTCCCACAAAATGGGGTATAAAAGATACACACTAACCGAGGCACCTTCGAGTGGGATCAGTACAGAGCTCAGGTTACACTGTTTACTCTTTCTCTGTATCCCCCACTCCCGCTGGCGTAAAGGTAATAAAACATTGATCATAAGTTCTTTGGTTCTGCTGTTGTCTGATTTATTACAGAGCACAGGCCAACTTTTGCACCGTGACTGCATGAGCTTCCCCCGGCTGCTCTGGTTTACCCCCCCCCCCCCCACATCCCAAAGACAGGTGGGGGAGGGGGGGTTAACAGGCTGCTGTGAATCCAAGGGGGGAGCTGATGGGCAAGAGGGGTGGTGGGGGGGGGGGGGAGAGAATAAGTTGCGGGGGGTGGGGCGGTCATTTAAATGCCAGGTACGTAGAAATTTCTTCTCGGGGAGGATGGTGAATCATAGAACCATAGAACAGTACAGCACAATACAGGCCCTTCGGCCCACAATGTTGTGCTGACCTTTAAACCTCGCCTAAGACCATCTCACCCCTTCCTCCCACATGTCCCCCTAATTTAAATTCCTCCATATGCTTATCTAACAATCTCTTGAATTTGACCAAGGTACCGGCCTCCACCACCGCCCCAGGCAGCGCATCCCATGCCCCAACCACTCTCTGGATAAAAAACGTCCCTCTGATATCTCCCTTGAACTTCCCACCCATTACTTTAAAGCCATGCCCTCTTGTATTGAGCATTGGTGCCCTGGGAAAGAGGCGCTGGCTGTCCACTCTATCTATTCCTCTTAATATTTTGTACACCTCTAGAATCTCTGGAACTCCCTTCTCCTGAGAGTTGTGGAAGCCGGATCCTGAGAAGTATTTGAAGCTGAGGTGAATAAGTATTTGATAGATCTGAGGATTGAGGGCTCTGGGGATCTGATACAGAGGAGATGAGCGCAGGGGCAGATGAGCCACCGTGGTATTGAACGGCGGGACAAGTATCAGGGGCAGAGTAGACCCTCCTTTGACACTCACCGACTTTTATGGATGCACCATAGACAGCATCCTATCTGGATGCATCACGGCTTGGTATGGCAACTGCTCTGCCCGGGACCGCAAGAAACTGCAGAGAGTTGTGGGCACAGCCCCAGCGGGTCACGGACACCAGCCTCCCCTCCTTGTACTCTTTACAGTACAGAATAAAGTGTCACACCTCTTTGGACTCTTTGTCTTTACCTTTCGCTGCCTTTGCGAAGCAGCCAGCATAATCAAAGAACCCCCCCCCCACCCGGGACATTCTCACTTCTCTCCTCTTCCATCGGGCAGAAGATACAGGAGCCTGAGGGCACGTACCACCAGGCTCAAGGACAGTTTCCATCCTACGGTGATAAGACTATTGAACGGTTCCCTTATATGATGAGATGGACTGACCTCACGATCTACCTTGTTGTGACCTTGCACCTTATTGCACTGCACTTTCTCTGTAGCTGTGACACTTTACTCTGCACTGTTATTGTTTTTACCTGTACTACATCAATGCACTCTGTACTAACTCAATGTAACTGCACTGTGTAATGAATTGACCTGTACAATCGGTATGCAAGACAAGTTTTTCACTGCACCTCAGAATAAACATAGACATAGAATAATACAGCACGGGACAGGCCCTTTAGCCCATGAGTTGTGTCGAACTAATTAAACCAATGATGCCATATTAATCTAATCACTCTTCCCCATGCATTGACCATATCCTTCCCTTCTCTGCATATTCATGTGCCTAACTAAGAGTCTATTAAATGCTCCTATGCGAGCTGCCTCTACCACCATCCCTGGCATTGCATTCCAGGCTCCCACCACCCTCTGTGGAAAAAACATTTCAATCCTGGGAAAGAGATACCGACTGTCTACTCTATCTATGCCTCACATTGTTTTATAAACTTCTGTCAAATCTCCCCTCAGCCTCCGCCACTCTAGAGAAGTGACATTAATAAACCAATACCTCCTCCGGCTCCTGTTTTATGGTGTTCCTGTGTGTACAAGTGAGGGGGTGGAAAGGTTCTGTGGGGGAGGGTGGGGTCACAGTCAGGTGGGCCGCGATCGTGCAGAACGGGGGGGAGCAGGATGGGAAGGGGCCGTGCGGTCCCCTCCGGCTCCTCACTCGCGAGCACTCTCACCTCCATCTCCAGGGCCTCAATCCTGCGCCTGGCGTGGTAGTCCACGGGCTCGGTCCTGGCGCACCTCGTCCACAGGTGTCGCAGCTCGGGGGCCGTCCAGGGCTCTGCGGGCAGGGAGCGTGGGCGGGTGCCCGTGAGGGGGTGGGGAAGGTCACAACGCGAGCCACGCCATCTCCGGCCACCGAGCGCCGGGGAGGGGTCGGGGCGACCCAGCGATGAACGACGCACTCAACAGCGGGCTCGGGATAAAAGGGGAGTCCGATCAGGAGTGGGAGGCAGTGTGGGTGGGGGTGTTGGGGGGGGTGGTTGATGTGGGTGGGGGAGGTGATGTGGATGGGGGAGCGGGGGTGGGACGGCGGGAGATAGGAATGGGAGTGGGGTGCGGCGGTGATGTGGATGGGAAAATGTGGGTGGGGGGGGCGCGGATGGGAGGGGGGTGTGGATGGGGGTGTGTGAATGGGTTGGTGTGGATGGGGGGTGTGGATGCGAGGGGGGTGTTGATGGGAGGGGGGTGTTGATGGGAGGGGGGTGTTGATGGGAGGGGGGTGTTGATGGGAGGGATGTGGACAGGAGGAGGGGGTGGAGTGGATGGGGAGGGGTGGGGATGGGAGGGGTGTAGATGGGAGGGATGGGGAGGGGGTTGTGGATGGGGAGGGGGAGGGGATGGGGAGGGAGTGTGAATGGGGGCTGTGAATGGGGAGGGGGTGTGGTGGGAGGTGGGTGGGGATGGGGAGGGGTTGGTGTGGATGGGAGGGGGTGTGGATGGGGAGGGGGTGTGGATGGGGAGGGGGTGTGGATGGGGAGGGGGTGTGAATGGGAGGTGGGTGGGGATGGGAGGGGGTGTGGATGGGGGCTGTGAATGGGGAGGGGGTGTGAATGGGAGGTGGGTGGGGATGGGGAGGGGGTGTGGATGGGAGGGGGTGTGAATGGGGGCTGTGAATGGGGAGGGGTGTGAATGGGAGGTGGGTGGGGATGGGGAGGGGGTGTGGATGGGAGGGGGTGTGAATGGGGGCTGTGAATGGGGAGGGGTGTGAATGGGAGGTGGGTGGGGATGGGGAGGGGGTGTGGATGGGAGGGGGTGTGAATGGGAGGTGGGTGGGGATGGGGAGGGGGTGGTGTGGTTTGGGAGTTGGGGTAGAATTTATTTCTCACCCCCGTGACCCATGGATGGGAGCCGGTTCCCGTATTGGATCGGAACCAAGCCTCACATCATGCGTCTCACCAGTTCCTACCCCAGTGGAGCCGTCCTCGGAGGGGGCAGGGGAGTTGTTGGGGAGGCTGACGGAGGCGCTGGTAAACCTCTCCCTCGGCAGAAGGTTGCTCACCGTAGGTGGGGCTCTGGAACAGATCGGTGGGCGGTCTCCTTCGCTGGCGCGGGAGCTCAATGGGCCGCTGAAAAGAGATCGGTCTCGTCAGTGGGAAGAGTCCCAGCGTTTGACGTGTCCGCAAAACCTTGACCATCCCCCCCCCCCCACCCACACCCCGACGGTGATCCCAAGACGTGTGTTCACTGCCCACCCCTGTCTGTTCAAGTTCAAGTTACTTTATCGTCATTCCCCCATATGCTTTCAAAACACATGGCGGAACGAAATGTCGTTTCCCCCAGACTCACACAACAGAGGACGTACATAGAGCAGGAGACATACAGTAAACACAACAAAAAACTAAAAAAAAATTGTGCATGTACAAATCGTGCAAAAAGATGGTATTTATAAAAGACAAATTTAGTGCAGAGTTAGTGCAAAACCGAGTTGGACGAAGAGAAATACAAGTTCAGTGTGTTGTACTCATTGTATAAACATGTTCAGCAGCAGCCAAAGTTCTTATGCGCCGTTGTGCAAACCAGGGCTTGTGACGCGGCATTTGTCTGAGACTGCCTCCAGGGTATTCAGGAGCCCAACAGCCTTGGGGGAGAAAACTGTTGTACAGTCTAGTAGTTCTGGGCCGGATGCTCCGGTACCGCTTGCCAGACGGCAGCGGGATAGATAGGTCGTGGGAGGGATGAGAAGGGGTCATCTATGACTCTGCAGGCCTTGCAGGTGCATCGTGTGTTGTAGGTGTCCGGGATGGAGGAAAGAGGTACTCCGATGATCTTTCCAGCTGTGCTCGCAATTCTCTGCAAGGACTTACGGTCAGAGATGTTACAGTTACCATACCAGGCAGAGATGCAGCTGGTCAGGACGCTCTCAATGGGACCCCTACAGAATGTGGTGAGGGTGGGGGAGGGCAGGTTTGCTCCTTTCAGCCGCTGTAAAAAGTGGAGATGCTGCTGTGCCTTCTTGGCGAGGGAGGAGATGTTGGTTGACCAGGACAGATCGTCTGCTATATGCATTCCCAAGAACTTTATAACAGCTGACTCTCTGTACAATGATGCCATTAGAACATAGAATATAGAAAACCTACAGCACAATTCAGGCCCTTCGGCCCACAAAGCTGTGCCGAACATGTCCCTACCTTAGAAATTACTAGGCTTTACCCATAGCCCTCTAATTTTCTCAGCTCCATGTACCGATCCAACAGTCTCTTTAAGGACTCTATCGTATCCGCCTCCACCACCGTTGCTGGCAGCCCATTCCAC
>NW_026262466.1:78366-100346 GCF_009764475.1 Pristis pectinata
AGGTGGGGCTCTGGAACAGATCGGTGGGCGGTCTCCTTCGCTGGCGCGGGAGCTCAATGGGCCGCTGAAAAGAGATCGGTCTCGTCAGTGGGAAGAGTCCCAGCGTTTGACGTGTCCGCAAAACCTTGACCATCCCCCCCCCCACCCCCACCCCCACCCCCACCCCGACGGTGATCCCAAGACGTGTGTTCACTGCCCACCCCTGTCTGTTCAAGTTCAAGTTACTTTATCGTCATTCCCCCATATGCTTTCAAAACACATGGCGGAACGAAATGTCGTTTCCCCCAGACTCACAACAGAGGACGTACATAGAGCAGGAGACATACAGTAAACACAACAAAAAACTAAAAAAAAATTGTGCATGTACAAATCGTGCAAAAAGATGGTATTTATAAAAGACAAATTTAGTGCAGAGTTAGTGCAAAACCGAGTGGGACGAAGAGAAATACAAGTTCAGTGTGTTGTACTCATTGTATAAACATGTTCAGCAGCAGCCAAAGTTCTTATGCGCCGTTGTGCAAACCAGGGCTTGTGACGCGGCATTTGTCTGAGACTGCCTCCAGGGTATTCAGGAGCCCAACAGCCTTGGGGGAGAAAACTGTTGTACAGTCTAGTAGTTCTGGGCCGGATACCAGACGGCAGCGGGATAGATAGGTCGTGGGAGGGATGAGAAGGGGTCATCTATGACTCTGCAGGCCTTGCAGGTGCATCGTGTGTTGTAGGTGTCCGGGATGGAGGAAAGAGGTACTCCGATGATCTTTCCAGCTGTGCTCGCAATTCTCTGCAAGGACTTACGGTCAGAGATGTTACAGTTACCATACCAGGCAGAGATGCAGCTGGTCAGGACGCTCTCAATGGGACCCCTACAGAATGTGGTGAGGGTGGGGGAGGGCAGGTTTGCTCCTTTCAGCCGCTGTAAAAAGTGGAGATGCTGCTGTGCCTTCTTGGCGAGGGAGGAGATGTTGGTTGACCAGGACAGATCGTCTGCTATATGCATTCCCAAGAACTTATAACAGCTGACTCTCTGTACAATGATGCCATTAGAACATAGAATATAGAAAACCTACAGCACAATTCAGGCCCTTCGGCCCACAAAGCTGTGCTGAACATGTCCCTACCTTAGAAATTACTAGGCTTACCCATAGCCCTCTAATTTTCTCAGCTCCATGTACCGATCCAACAGTCTCTTTAAGGACTCTATCGTATCCGCCTCCACCACCGTTGCTGGCAGCCCATTCCACACACTCGCCACTCTCTGAGTAAAAAACTTACCCCTGACATCTCCTCTGTACCTACTCCCCAGCACCTTAAACCTGTGTCCTCTTGTGGCCACCGTTTCAGCCCTGGGGAAAAGCCTCTGACTATCTACCCAATCAATGCCTCTCATCACCTTATACACCTCTATCAGGTCCCCCCTCATCCTCCGTCGCTCCAAGGAGAAAAGGCCGAGTTCCCTCAACCTGTTCTCATAAGGCATGCTCCCCAATCCTCTGCACCCTTTCTATGGCTTCCACATCCTTCCTGTAGTGAGGCGACCAGAACTAAGCACAGTACTCCAAGTGGGGTCTGACCAGGGTCCAATATAGCTGCAACAATACCTCTTGGCTCCTAAATTCAATTCCCATTGATGCACAGGGGTGAGCCTTTCTAAAATCCACAGTCATCTCTCTTGTTTTGTCCACTTTGGGAAGGAGTGGCTGAGCCACCCCCACCAACTGTCACCTCCCTTGCCCTTCTGGCGAAGGTGACCCCACGGTGCAGTGGGGGAGGGAACTCCGAGGGTTCGACCCGGCCATTGCTGAAGGAACTGCGATACCAGATGCTGGAGACACTCGGGGTCAGGCAGAGTCTGCGGAGGGTGAAAACGACGCTAATGTTCCGGGTCGGAGGTCCAGAAGAGAGAGGAAGGGAAGTTTGTTTTCAGTCGCGGAGGAAGAGGGTCAAAGGGAATATCTGGGATAGGGTGAGACCAGGTCAACTGGATCACCTTCTGAAATGTCTCCCTGATCCATGGTTTTGCCCTCTGCCGCACAGCTCCCGACTGCGTCTCATCGATTACCCACCTCCTCCCCCCACCCCGGCTCTCACCCACTCCCCTCCTGGATAGAGAAGCTTTGTTGGGAAAGAGTGAAGCTCCCTCCACACCGTCCCATCACACGCTCCCAGGGACAGGGTCGGGGTCAGACACAGGGTGAGGCTCCCCCTGCACCGTCCCGTCACACACTCCCGGGGACAGCACGGGTTAGATGTGGTGGAAACAGCCCTTCAGGTTGGGCCAGTGTGCTGGACACGTTTCGGGTGGACAGGGCGGGCAGGTTTACTCACGGATGGAGCACAGTGGACGTCAACTCTCTCGATCTGCTCCTGTATCTCCTCTCGTGGCATCTGGATGGTCGTGTCGATAAGTTGCGGCCTTCGCCGTCTGCGTCTCGGGGCCACTGGTGGGAGCTCAGGTATCTCAGGTAACACCAGCTGGAGCAGGTGACAAGTTAGAGCATTGGCAATTGTATGTGACAGAGGGAGTGTGTGTGTGTGAGAGAGAGTGTGTGTGAGAGGGTGTGTTAGAGAGGGTGAGTGTGTGTGAGAGAGGGAGAGTGTGAGTGAGGGTGTGAGAGAGAGGTGTGAGAGGGTGTGTGAGTGTGTGTTTGTGAGAGGGAGAGTGTGAGAGGGAGAGTGTGAGAGGGAGAGTGAGAGAGGGAGAGTGAGAGAGGGAGAGTGAGAGAGGGAGAGAGGGAGAGTGAGAGAGGGAGAGTGGGAGAGTGAGAGAGGGTGAGTGTGTGAGAGAGGGTGAGTGTGTGAGAGAGGGTGAGGGTGTGTGAGAGGGTGAGGGTGTGTGAGAGGGTGAGGGTGTGTGAGAGGGTGAGGGTGTGTGAGAGGGTGAGGGTGTGTGAGAGACTGTGTGAGAGTGCATCTGTGTGAGAGTGTGTTTGAGAGTGTGCGCATCCCAGTGTGTGTGCGTGAGAGAGTGTATGTGTTGTGTGCTTAGTGGGTGCCTCACGGTGTGTGCGTGTCTGTGTGTGAGTGTAAATGTGTGTGTGAGATAACCAAAAGTAACACGAGGAAAACAGCTTCTTTTTAAATGCAGTAAGTGGATGGGTGAGACTGCCAGAAGGGCAGCAGAGGGGGGAATCAACTGCAGCATTCGAAGGGAGCAGGGCAGGTCCCTGAATTTGCAGGGAGTTGGAGAGAGAGAGCTGGGCTGTGGGATGGACTGGCTGAGCTGCTTTTGCAAAGAGCTGGCACCCACCTGACGGGCTGGGTGGCCTCTGCCACGTCCGTTCTGTTGGGGGAGGGGCAGAGGTGAGAGAGCGTGAGAAGGGGGGGTGTTGGTGGGGCGAAGACGGTGGCCTTGGTCTCTCCGATGTTTAATTGGAAGGAAGTGGGGAGAGGAAGCAGGGACCTCCTCCCAGCCTGTGCTGCCTACTGCAGTGGAATATCCTGTCTGGTCAGGAGTGGGACTGAACTGGGGGTGGGGGCCTGGGGCAAACATGGGAGGGAGGTGCCGAGAAACCAGTGACAGGTTTCGGAGTCAAGAATGTGACTTCTGGCTGTGATTTTGGTCCTGGGAGAAAGCATTCATTTCCCTGATGCCCCCTCCCTCCCTCCCCCACCCCCCCCCCCCCCAAACCCCAACCTACCTCTGGGCTGGGTGAGGGCTCTCTGCGCCTGGGCAACTCCTCCTCCTCGGGCGAGACGGGTAGCGAGGGGGGCGCTGGTATCTCCATTTCTCTCTCCGGGACAGCTTCAGCTAGGCAGAGAGGGCAGGGGGGCAGTGGATGGGTTGAAAGAGAGGGCACAAGAAGGTCCGAGTGTCTCCACGGCGCCGGAGAGGTCACAAAATCGGGACGGGGGGGTGGGAACTGGAGCCCACCCGGGGGAAGGGAGTGGGGTTGGCTCCCAGAGGGGGAGCAACCGGTGAGGCCGCTGGGAAAGAGCAGGGAGTGGGTGAGATAGCCAGCATCACACCACAGGGAGCTAGGCTCAGCTCGATTGCCCAAATGGCCTCCTTCTGCTCTGTCACAATTCATACGGTGTTCCCAGAGCAGCTCTCCCTTTGGAGGGACGAGCCTGTTTTTTTTTACCGGGGGTGGTGACAAATTCGCCGACAACACCACTGTCGACGGACAAATCGCCGGTGGTGATGAGTCAGCGCATGGGAACCAGATGGGACACCTGGCTGGGCGGTGCCACAACAACAACCTCTCAACGTCGGTGAAACTAAAGAGCTTATCGTTGGCTTCAGGGAGGGGAAGGAGGGCGAACGTGCGCCAGTCTACTTTGGGGGATCGGCGGTGGAGAGGGTCAGCGGCTGTAAATTCCCGGGTGTTAACGAATTGGATGACCTATCTTGGGGCCCAGCACATAGATGTAATCACAAGGAAGGCGCCCCGGCGTCTTTACTTTCTTAGGAGGTTAAGGAGGTTCGGCTTGTCACCGAACAGTCTAACAAACTTCTGCAGATGTACTGTTGAAAGTATCCCTGCTGGTTGCATCATGTACTGCAATTCGAATGTGCAGGAACGTAAAGAAGCTGCAGAGAGTGGTGGACTCAGCCCAATACGTCACAGGCACATCCCTCCCCACCACCGGTGGTATCTACAGGAGGCGCTGCCTCAAGAAGGCAACGTCCATCATCAAAGATCCCCACCATCCGGGCTGTGCCCTCTTCTAACAGCTCCCATCGGGCAGAAGGTACAGAAGCCTCAAGTCCCACACCACGGGTTCGGGAACAGCTACTTCCCTTCAAACCATTTGGTTCTTGAACCAAATGGCACAACACTAATCACTACCTCAGTAAAGCGACACTGTGCACTACAATGGACTTTTGTTTGTTCTAATTGTGTTCTTTCTTGTAAAAATTGTGCATAATTTATGTTTAATTTATGTTTTTCTAGTGAATGCGGCACATGTGATGCTGTGTGCCTGTGGTGCTGCTGCAAGTAAGTTTTTCCCTGCACCCGTGGACTTGTGCAGGTGACAGTAGACTCTGATTGTTGCCCCAGGATATTGGCGATTTAACTAGTGGACCCTGGACTCAGACCGCCCAGCTGAAGGCGTGCCTGCTATCCAGAGGGACTCCTCCCCTCTCCAGTCCAACCCCCACCAATGAAAATCAAAAAACCGCAGATGCTAGAAGTAGAACCATAGAACAGTACAGCACAATAAGGCCCTTCGGCCCACAATGTTGTGCCGACCTTTAAACCTCACCTAAGACTATCTAACCCCTTCCTCCCACATATCCCTCTATTTTAAATTCCTCCATATGCTTATCTAGTAATCTCTTGAACTTGACCAACGTATCGGCCTCCACCACCGCCCCAGGCAGCGCATTCCATGCCCCAACCACTCTCTGGGTGAAAAAACCTCCCTCTGATATCTCCAACTTCCCACCCATTACTTTAAAGCCATGCCCTCTTGTATTGAGCATTGGTGCCCTGGGAAAGAGGCGCTGGCTGTCCACTCTATCTATTCCTCTTAATATTTTGTACACCTCTATCATGTCTCCTCTCATCCTCCTTCTCTCCAAAGAGTAAAGCCCTCGCTCATAATGCATCCTCTCCAAACCAGGCAGCATCCTCGTAAACCTCCTCTGCACCCTTTCCAACGCTTCCACATCCTTCCTATAATGAGGCGACCAGAACTGGACACAGTACTCTAAGTGTGGTTTAACCAGAGTTTTGTAGAGCTGCATCATTACCTCGCGGCTCTTAAACTCGATCCCACGACTTATGAAAGCTAACATCCCATAAGCTTTCTTAACTACCCTATCCACCTGTGAGGCAACTTTCAGGGATCTGTGGATATGAACCCCCAGATCCCTCTGCTCCTCCACACTCCCCAGAATCCTGCCATTAACTTTGTACTCCGCCTTGGAGTTTGTCCTTCCAAAGTGTACCACCTCACACTTCTCTGATTGAACTCCATCTGCCACTTCTCAGCCCAGCTCTGCATCCTATCAATATCCCTCTGTAAGCTTCAACAGCCCTCCACACTATCCACGACACCAGTGTGTCATCTGCAAACTTGCTAACCCACCCTTCCACCCCTTCATCCAAGTCATTAATAAATATCACGAAAAGTAGAGGTCACTAAATCTAAAATAAAAACAGGAACTGCTGGCCATACGCAGAAGGTCGGGCGGCGTCTGCAGGAGGTGAAACAGTGTCAGTGTCTCAGGTTGTTAAGGTCCTTTCTTGGAACTGGGAAGGAGTCAAAGGAAGCCCGTTTAACTGCAGGGAGGATGGGTGGGGGCGGGGGAAATGCCTGTGATGGGGGTAAAATGGGGGTGACGGTGGGGGGGGGGGTCAGCTGTGAACAACGTGATCTGGTCAACGAGTGCATGGGAGCAGTTAGAGGGTGAGAGGATAGACAAAAGGATGTAGAAGTGGTGAAATGCAAAGCAGGGAGACGTGCCCGGCAGGTCAGTCTGGGCACGTCCTAGAACATAGAACAGTATAGCACAATACTGGCCCTTTGGCCCACAATGTTGTACCGACCTTTAAACCTTGCCTAAGACTATCTAACCCCTTCTCCCCACATATCCCTCTATTTTAAATTCCTCCATATGCTTATCTAGCAATCTCTTGAACTTCACCAACGTACCTGCCTCCACCATCGCCCCAGGCAGCACATTCCATGCCCCAACCACTCTCTGGGTAAAAAACCTTCCTCTGATATCTCCCTTGAACTTCCCACCCATTACTTTAAAGCCACGCCCTCTTGTATTGAGCATTGGTGCCCTGAGAAAGAGGCTCTGGCTGTCCACTCTATCTATTCCTCTTAATATTTTGTACACCTCTATCATGTCTCCTCTCATCCTCCTTCTCTCCAAAGAGTAAAGCCCTAGCTCCCTTAGTCTCTCCTCATAATGCATACTCTCTAAACCAGGCAGCATCCTGGTAAATCTCCTCTGCACCCTTTCCAACGCTTCCATATCCTTCCTATAATGAGGCGACCAGAACTGGACACAGTACTCCAAGTGTGGTCTAACCAGAGCTTTAAAGAGCTGCGTCAGTGAAGTCCTCCACTTCCAGAGAGAAAGTAAGGATAAAAAAGTGAAAAAACAAACAAGCTGAGCCAATATTACACGTCAATGACTGACACAGAGAGACATCAAGTTACTTGAAGTTACAGAATTCAATATTAAGTCTGGGAGGCTGCAACGTGCCCAGAGGGAAGAGGAGGTGCTGTTCCTCAGGCTGGTGTTGGGCCTTGTTCTAACAGTGCAGGGCGTGGGGGTCGGGGTGGGGGTGGGAGGGAGAGTTAAAGTGACAGGTAACCGGGAGCTCAGGGTCGCTCCTGCGGACTGAACACAGGTTCCCCACATAGCGGTGACCCAACCTGTGTTCGGTTCCTCCGGTGCAGAGGAGGCCGCACTGTGAGTACCCAATGCAGTGAGTGGATTGGAAGAAGTGCAAGTGAATCGTTGCTTCCCCTGGGAGGGCCGTTTGGTTCCCTGGATGGTGGGAAGGGATGAGATTAAAGGTCAGGTGTTACTGTCTTCTGTGGTTGCAAGGGAAATGCCGGAAGTGGAGGGTGGGGGGGGGGGGGTGGGATGCAGGGGTGGTTGGTGGGAATGGAAGAGTGGACCAGGGAGTTGTGGAGGGACTCCCCAACATACCCCACCCACCCAGATTTGGCCCAGCCCTGAGCAGTGAACCCCTTCCAGCCCCAGTCCAAACCGAGCCACTCCACACCGTGGCTCCAGTGGCCCCAACTGTCATCCACCTTTCGTTTCCCTCATCCACCTCGCTTCCCATTCTGGTGCCACTGATTAGAACAGGGCTCAAGAGGCCACAGTGTCAAGGAGTCTACTTGGCTCACCGAGTCCGTGCCAACTCCCTGTGGAACAATCCAAACCTCCCTGATCCCCGTGTTTGCCCTTGGCACTAAAAACTACTCCTGATCCCATTCTGTCTCGGAAATCCTCATTAACTCTGTCTCATTCCCTCCCTCCCACCTCCCCCTCCCCCGGAACAAACAGTCGAGTCCCAAATCATTGCACAAACATTCTTCCCTCACATTCCTCTCCCGTTGAAATATTTACATCCCAAATTTTAAATCTGTGCCCTTCCCTGGTCCTTGAGCTGTCTGCTGATGGGAGCAGCCGCTCTCTCCGTCCTCGGTTGAAACCTGGTGTAACAAAGGGCAGCACGGTGGTGCAACGGGTCGATCCTGACCTCTGGCGCTGTGTGTGTGTGTGTGTGTGTGTGTGTGTGTGTGTGTGCGCGCGCGCGACTGTGTGCGTGTCTGTGACTGTGTGCTTGTCTGTGTGTGATTGTCTGTGTGTGTGTTTGTGTCTGTCTGTGTGACTGTGTGTGCTTGTCTGTGTCTGTGTGTGCTTCTCTGTGTGTCTGTCTGTATGTGTTTGTCTATCTGACTGCCTGTCTGTGTGTGTCTGTCTGTGTGCCTGTGTGTGTGTGTGTGTGTGTGTGTGTGTGTGTGTGTGTCTGTCTGTCTCTCTCTCTCTGTCTGTGTGTCTGTGTCTCTGTCTGGGTGTGTGTGTGTGTGTGTGTGTGTCTGTGTCTGTGTCTGTGTTCATTGCTTATTGTCAACTTTATTGTCATCTGCACAACTACATGTGTACACAGGTGCAATGAAAAACTTGCAGCAGCATCACAGGCACAGAGCACAACATAAGCAGCATTCACAAGAAAAGCAAATTAAACATAAATTATACACTCTCAATGGACGAATCTTCGCCTTCCTCACTGCCATCAAGGATTGTTTCTCTCATAAATTACACGCAACTTTTACAAGAAAAAAATTAGATAAAAAAAAAAGTCCATTTTAATGTAAAGCAATCAAAGTGGTCATAGTGTTGCTGAACTGTAGTGGTGATTGGGGTTTTGCCGGTTGGTTCAAGAACCAAATGGCTGAGTGTGTGTGTGTGTGTGTGTGTGTGTGTGTGTGTGTGTGTGTGTGTGTGAGCGCACGTGAGAGTTTGCACCTTCTTCCTGTGACCCCGTGAGTTTCCCCCAGCTCCTCCGGTTCCCTCCCATGTCCCAAAGACGTGCGGGTCGGTGGGTAAATTGGCCGCTGTAACTTTCCCCCCTAGTGTGCGGGTGGTGGGTAGAACCTGGGGTGGGAGTCGACGGGAATGTGGGGAGAGATAGGTCATAAGGAAAATCGGTGTGGGAATGGGATTGCGAGAGAGAAAGGTGGGGTAAGGATGTGATTGACTGCAAAGACGGATGGGAGGGAAGGGGAGATAGACAGACAGTAGTGTCACAGCACAAGAGAGTGGGTTGATGCAGAGAGAGGGAGGGAGGGGACAGAAAGAGAGGAGAGGGGTGAGCAGCGCAAGGAGGGAGAGAAAGAAGGGGGTACAAAGAGAGGGAGGGTGGACAGAGAGAGAGGGAATGGGGACACAGAGAGAGGAAGTGGGGGGTTCAGATAGAGAGAGAAGGGCTTTCAGATGTCTCTCGAGCCCACAGCTGACGCCCTCGGGTCTCACTCCAGAGACCTGGCTCCAAAATCCGTGCTGGCATTCCTAGTGAGGGACCGAGGGAAGACCGAACCATCAGAAGCGCTGACCCCTTTTGGACGAAGGCATGAACCCGACGGGATCTCACCGTGCACAGCCGCTGGCCAGCAGAAGCTGCCTTATCCGGAAGGGGCGTCTTTGAAGGTCCGATCGCATCTGGACTCACCTGGCGGGATGACGGAGACCTCCGATGGGACCGCGGTGACCTCTGCCTCCCGTGCGGATGGCTCTTCGATCTCCGGTCTGGGAAACATGGCAGGCAGAAGCGGAATGAGACCCAGCGTTGAAGGAAGGGTGGGGGGGCGGGGGGGGGGGGGAGGTGGGGAAGAAAAAAATAAGGAAAGGAGGGGATAAAAGGGAAAAGGAGGGGTGAAAGAATGGAAGGAGAGATGACAGTGAAAAGGAAGAATGCTCGCAGGGAGAGTGAGAGAGAGAAAGAGAGATCGGAGAGAGAGAGAAAGGAGAGTGCAAGAGAATGGAAGAAGGGAAGAGGGAAAGGAGAGGTAGAAAGTGAAAAGAATGAGGGTGAAATAATGAAGGGAAAAATACGGGCAGGCACGGTAGTGTAGCGGTCAGCGTGACGCTATCACAGCACCAGCGACCCGGGTTCAATTCCCACCACTGCCTGTAAGGAGTTTGTACGTTCTCCCCATGTGTCTGCGTGGGTTTCCTCCGGGTGCTCCGGTTTCCTCCCACATTCCAAAAGACGTACGGGTTGGGAAGTTGCGGGCGCGCTATGTTGGCGCCGGAAGCGCGGCGACACTTGCAGGCTGCCCCCCCCCCCCACCCAGAGCACTCCACGCCAAAAAAGGACGCATTTCACTGTGTGTTTCGATGCACATGTGACCAATAAAGAGATCTCGTCTTGAAGAAATAGGAAATGAGAAAGAAAAAATGAACAGAGAGGACGAAAAAGAGAGAGAGAGAGAGAGAGAGAGAGAGAAAGGAAAAACGTGTCCGGAGGGACCGTGTAAAACAAGCACCGAAAGTCAACACATGGCAAGTAAACAGTGCACCGGCCTTTATCACAAGAGGTTTGGAGTACAAGACGTCTTGCTCCAACTATACAGGGCCCTGGTGAGCCCATACCAGGAATGTTGTGTGCAGGTCTGGTCTCTCTACCCAATGAAAGGTAGACCTGTCATACTGCTGCGGTCCAACTCTGAACACGGTGGTAATAGTATAATTTGCTGGGCCGTTTCAGAGGACAGTTAAGGGTCAAGCACACGTTGTTCAAAAGAACACAGGAGAACAGGAGCAGGAGTTGCCCACTTGGCCCCTCAACCCTGCCCTGCTGTTCCGCGTGATCATGGCTGATCTATGCTCCTCAACTCTTCTTCTGTCGCAGTTTCCCACGGCCCTCAGTTCCCAGATCTTTCAGACTCTTTAAGCAATCCGGCCCCCACAACTGAGAGGAATAGATAGAGTGGACAGCCAGCGCCTCTTTCCCAGGGCACCAATGCTCAATACAAGAGGGCATGGCTTTAAAGTAATGGGTGGGAAGTTCAAGGGAGATATCAGAGGGACGTTTTTTTTACCCAGAGAGTGGTTGGTGCATGGAATGTGCTGCCTGGGGCGGTGGTGGAGGCAGATACATTGGTCAAATTCAAGAGATTACTAGATAAGCATATGGAGGAATTTAAGATAGAGGGATATGAGGGAGGAAGGGGTTAGATGGTCTTCAGTGAGGTTTAAAGGTCAGCACAACATTGTGGGCTGAAGGGCCTGTATTGTGCTGTACTGTTCTGTGTTCTATAACTCTCCAGGGCAGAGAATTTCAAAGGTTCGCCCCCTCTGGGAGAAGACATTCCAATGCCCCTCAGTTTTTTAAACGACCGCCTCCTTATCTTGTAACTACTTCCCTCGTTCCAACCATGGGAACATATCCACGTCTCCCCTGCGGTGCCCCCTCAAGATGCATTTCAATAACATCTCCCCCGAAGACATTAGGTTCATGGGAAGTTGTCTGTGAAATAAACTGTTGAGAAACCTGTCCAGCTCCCGTCCATTGACCACAGTGACCATAGGATGAACAACCTGTGTTTTATAGCTTGTCAGAACGAGTGTGGATTGAATTACTGACTTCTTGCTGGGAGACTGATGAACTTCTGATTTCTTTACCTGCTGTTCACAAATGTTCAGGGTTCACTGTACCTCCTGATTTAAGTATTTTCACATAATGGAGGACTCTCTAGGAACTTCAATAACCAGGAGAGACCAGTGATTGAGATCTGGCTGGTGGGGGTGGTCAGTAGCCAGTGTCATTCCTAAGGGATATCCTGTCCTGACACATCACAGATTGGTATGGCAACTGCTCTGCCCGAGACCGTGAGACCGAAGGACAAAGCTCAACACATCACAAAAACCAGCCTCCCCTCCATGGACTCTGCACTGCTTGCTGCCTTGGATAAAGCAGCCAACATAATCAAAGACCCCTCTCACCCTGGCCATTCTCTCTTCTCCCCCCCTCCTACCCAGCAGAAGATACAAAAGCCTGAAAGCACATACCACCAGGCTCAAGGACAGCCTCTAGCCCGCTATCATAAGACTATTGAACGGACATCTTGTACAATAAGATGGACTCTTGACCTCACAATCTACCTCGTTATGACCTTGCACCTTATTGTCTGCCTCTATTTCTCTGTAACTGTAACGCTTTATTCTGCGTTCTGTTATTGCTTTTCCCTTGTACTACCTCGAAACATCTTAACTATCAGCTGGGAAGATAGAAGAACCAACGTCAGCGTGCTAAATGAAGCAAAAACAACAAGCATTGAAGCCCACGTTATCAAGAACCAACTAAGATGGAGCGGTCATGTTGTTTGGATGAAAGACGAACGTCTGCTAAAACAAATCTTCTACTCCCAGCTTAAAGTAGGCAAACATAAAAGAGGCAGACAACAGAAGAGATTCAAAGACGTCTTAAAAGCCAACATGAAGAAATGAAACATCGACGTCAACAATCGGGAAACCAATGCTAAGGACAGGAAACTCTGGCAAACCATCATCCGAGAAGGAACAGCAACTTTCGAAGCCAACAGATGGGCAGAATTACAAGGAAAGAGAAGACAATGGAAAGAGAGGCAGCGACAACCGAAGCCCGATCTGCCATCTGGAACTACCTGTCCTGAATGCGGAAGAACCTTCAGAGCCAGGATTGGACTCATAAGCCACTTGAGAGCCATAAATGGATCAACAGAACGAAGACCATCATCCTCGACCTCGAGGGATAGCCACGATGACCTCAATATACTGATGTGGTTCAATGATCTGTATGGACAGCATGCAAAACACCTTTTTCACTGTACCTCGGTACATGTGACAATGATAAACCGATCGATGGTGCGGAGTTGGGTCCCGTGACCACTTGTAGCAGCCCTCCCCTCATCCTCCCAGCTGGGGTAGGAACCTACCTCACGGGTGAGATCTCCAGTCTCTCCGCTGGCTCGGCCGTGACTTCTCGTGCCACCTCCACCTCCCTGGGAACTGCAGCGAGACAATGGGGTCAGGGCGACTTGATAAGACCCCCTCTCGACCTGCTTCCTCCCTCCCATTGTGCAGCCTTCCCCTAGAGTTCCCGCACAACCTCCCTACAACCCACCCACCCCCAGGCATCTCATACACACAAATAACCCCCTCACTCCCCAATCTAACCCCACACCCCACCTACAATGCACCCACCGCCCCAGCCTCTTCTACACAAACAGCCCCACCCCAACTCCCCAGTCTAATCCCACCCACACACAGCCCGTCCCAATTCCCCTGCCAGCCTCTATACGCAACCAACCCCTGCCACACACCATCCCAACACAAAAATTTCCCACCCATCTAACCCCCTCCCACACACACACACCATCCCAACACACCAAATTCCCGACCCACTCACAACTAACCCCCACACACCATTCCAAGCCCCACCAACACCCAGATTTCCATACCTCACCCCAACACACTGCACCTCAACCAAACCCCACCACACACACACACACACACACACCACCCTAAACATCACATCCAATCCAGCCCCACAGTATCCACCTGATACACACACTAACCCACCACCCCCTCATACACAAATACACCACCTCAACACACCACCCCTCACACACACACAGACGCACACCCACACACGCAGGCACACACACACCACCCTAAACACTGCATTCAATGCAGCCCCACAGTATCTACCTGATACATACACCAACACACCACCCCCTCACACACACACATGCGCACACACACACACGCGCGCACGCACACACACACCACCCCAACATATATCCTTTCACTCCTCCTCAGTCCATCAGCCACCTCGGAATCCTTTCTCGCCATTCCCCTTCTCCCCTCTCAGTCCTGACACAGTATTTTGACCCGAAAAGTCGACAATTCTTCCTCTCCTCACAGACACTGCTCCACCCACAGATTTCCTCCAGCAGATTGTTGGTTACCCCAACATACACCACTCTGCCCTGTCCCCTCACACACACATGCACACACTCTCTACCAAAATAAACTCTGGTTAGACCACACTTGGAGTACTGTGTCCAGTTCTGGTCACCTCATTATGGGAAGGATGTGGAAGCGTTGGAAAGGGTGCAGAGGAGATTTACCAGGATGCTGCCTGGTTTAGAGAGTGTACATTATGAGGAGAGACTGAGGAGAGACTAAGGGAGCTGGGGCTTTACTCTTTGGAGAGAAGGAGGATGAGAGGAGACATGATAGAGGTGTACAAAATATTAAGAGGAATAGATAGAGTGGACAGCCAGCGCCTCTTTCCCAGGGCACCAATGCTCAATACAAGAGGGCATGGCTTCAAAGTAATGGGTGGGAAGTTCAAGGGGGATATCAGAGGGAGGTTTTTCACGCAGAGAGTGGTTGGGGCATGGAATGCGCTGCCTGGGGCGGTGGTGGAGGCAGGTACATTGGTCAAATTCAAGAGATTGCTAGATAAGCATATGGAGGAATTTAAAATAGAGGGACATGTAGGAGGAAGGGGTTAGATAGTCTCAGGCAAGGTTTAAAGGTTGGCACAATGTTGTGGGCTGAAGGGCCTGTATTGTGCTGTACTGTTCTATGTTTCTATATCATCCCACCCCCACACACCTCTTCAACAACCAAACCCCCACCCCATCCCAATGCCCCACCCGAACCTCCACGTACGACCAACTCGCTACCCATTCCCACAAACAACTGAACCACCCTTCTCCCACAACTCACTCCACATACACACTACCCCAACTGCCCAAATCCCACCAGCCCGCCCACGCACACCACCCCAACCACCAGACCCCCGTCCCATGCAAACCACTCACTCATCCTCCCCAAACACACAGGGAACCTCCCCTACGCGCCAGCCCGACCCTCACACACCCCACCCACCCCCTCTGGACACCACCTCCACACCTTCAGTTATTCCTCCTTACAACAGGGATGGAGGCCACTCTGCCCCTCGAGTCTATGTCATCTTGCAGCAGAATCCCAATCCCCCAATAATTTTCCGTCATTTATTCTCCCCTAGTCGCCAGTGTTCTTCATTCACAGCGGCCGATTAACCCACCGCCCCTGCACGTCTTTGGGTCATGGGAGGGAACCGGAGTTCCCGGGGGAAACCCACGGGGTCACAGGGAGAGCGTGCAGACTCCACACACTCTACACCTCCCAAACACAACCCATTACAAACACTTCCCACCACACAGACAGCTACATACCCAAGGGCACCAAAGCGTCACCCCCACCTCCACGAACACTGCCTCTTCCACATATTGACACGTCCTCTCATGAGTTTAGACACTCACAGAGAACCACTCCTTGAGGCAGACGCAGACAAGTAGAGACACACCAAGGCAAATATGGATACCTAGACTCGCACACACACCCCACAGACTTACACACATAGACACAGACAGAAAAATCCCCCCACACACATAGGCACACACACACAAACAACTCCCCTACACACACACAGGTCCCCACAGACACACGCATACACAGAAAAATATTCCCCCACTCATAAAAACACACACACCCACACACACACTTACAGACAAAAATCCCCACACACACACTCACAAACCCCCCCCACACACAGACACACGCATACACAGAAAAATACCCCCCACTCATAAGCACACACACATACACACACACACACAGAAAAATCCCCACACACACATTAGACACACGCACACTCACAAACCCACCCACACGCAGACACAGAAAAGTCCCTCCATACATAGACATGTACATACACAGCTCCCCACACACAGACACATGCACACGTCTCACAGACAGGAAAATCCCCCCGCACACACACAAGCAGCCACACACACACACACACACACATCCCAAGACACTGCATATGCAAACACCGCCCACCTCCCTCTCTCTCTCTCACACACACACACACACACACACACACACACACACACACAGAGGAACCTATCCCCTCCCTGTACAACTCTCCACACCTTCAGTGCCTGAAAACAAATATGGATACCTAGACTCGCACACACACCCCACAGACTTACACACAGACACACACACATAGAGAAAAATCCCCCCGCACGCACACACACGCACAAACACCCCCCCACAATCCCACAACACACTACATATGCAAACACTGCCCATCTCTCTCTCTCTCTCATACACACACATGCGCACACACACACGCATGACAAAACCATATAGATATTCCAAGGAAAAGCTGCTAGAAATCAAAGAGTACCCATATGCAAAGCAGAGACCAGCATGTCTTTTGGAAAAAATATGACAGTGAAGGCATCTGGGATCCTGAAAAGTGGCATGCATCCTTGTATCCCAGTTCTGGCAGGAGTTCGCCACTGGATGGAACTAAGAGGGACTATGCTTCAGATTTGGAGAGAGCAGTTCTCAAGCGAAAAGTTGCAGATCCACGAGAGAGAATAAAGGAAGAAGATATTGATGTTGTACACACACACACACACACACACACACACACAGAGGTACCTATCCCCTCCTTTGTACAACTCCCCACACTTTCAGTGCCTGAAAACAAACGACAAGATAATCCATGGCTTGTGCTTTCACACTGGGATTCTGGGGGTTAGTGGGGATGTAGATGCCGGAAGTTAAACAGCTCGTTTAACAGTGACTTGAGGGGTCGATGTGAATCCCTGACGACAAGCCCCCAATGTTTGAGTTACTCCACCTAAATGGTGGAGTGGTTGGAGCAGCTGCCTCACAGCTTTGGAGACCCGGGTTCAATCCTGACCTCTGGGACTGTGTGCATGAGCGGTGTGTGTGTGTGTGTGTGTGTGTGTGTGTGTGTGTGTGTGTGTGTGTGTGTGTGTGTGTGTGTGTGTGTGTGTGTGTGTGTGTTACCCGCAGCTTGCTTGCTCTAACTGTGACCCTGGAGTTTGCCCCTGGTGCTCCTGTCTGCTCCCCTGTCCCAAAGACGTGCGGGTTAGTGGGCTAATTGCACCCTCAAGTGTGTGTGTGTGGGTGAGGGATGGAATCTGGACGGACTTGACAGGAATGTGGGGAGAATGAAGTGGGATCAGTGTGAATGGGTGGATGACGGTCAGCATGGACTGGGTGGGCCAAAGGGCCTCAGTACAAGAATCAGACACACAGCTACCTTCTGGCCGAGGCCGTCTCCGGGGAGGTCGTGGCTCCAGTACGCCGGGCTCTTCAGGGAACCTGAACTCCTCGGCCAGGAAGTCTTCCAGCTCCCGGACGCTGAGCTCAGGCAATTCGAGTCCCTCCTGTGGGGGTGAAGGGCAGGGGGGAATTCACAGGGCCCGGCCTTAGATATGGCACACACCCCAAACATCTCCCCTCCACCCCTCAACATCACCCCTCCACCCCCAAACATCTTCCACACCCCCTAACATCTCCCCTCTGCCCCCAAACATTCCCCACACCCTCAAACATCTCCCACACTCCAAAACATCTTCCACACCCCCCATGACCCCTCCACCCCCCAAACATCTCCCACACCCCAAAACATTATCCTCACCCCCAAACATAACCCCTCCACCCCAAAACATCTCCCACACCCCCAACATCTCCCCTCCACCCTCAAATATCTTCCACACCCCCAAACCCCCCTTCCACCCCAAAACATCCCCACACCCCTAAATATCTCCTACACTCCCAAACAACAACCACACCCCAAACATCTCCCCTCAACCCCCAAATATCTGCCCTCACCCTCCTTCTCCTCCCACCCCCAAATAGCAACACCAGGCAAGTGATGATCCAAGACTCTCCCCAAACCCCTATCACCATCTCGTCTGAAACGTTCTCCGATATAGCCACACTCACCCAATACAGTCCCCCAATCCCCACGTAATCCAGATACAATACAAATCATATAATCCAACTCCTGAATCTCCACTTAATCCAATACAATTCCCCAAATCCTCAATTCCAGTACATTTCCTCAAATCCCAATTAAATAGCACTACTCTTTCCCAAATTCCTACCTAATTCCCTGAATACCTGTTTAATCCTTGTATAACTCCCTGGGACTCCACATTAACAGTTCAATTTTCTGAATCCCCAAGTAATTCCAACAGAATTCCTCAAATCCCCAAATTCCCACTTAATACTGACACGATTTTCCAAATATTTTATCATAATTCCCCGGAACTTCACTGAATACCAATGCAATTTTCTGAATTCCCACTTAATCTCAACACAATTGCCCGAATCCTCACCCGAACCCAATCCTCTGAATCCCCACTTTATCCCAATACAATCCCCCAAATCCCTCTCCAATGCCAACTGGTTGGAATATGATATAAACCTCCACTTCAGGCATCCGGATGGGCTCAACCTCGCGGATGGTGATCAGCTCCGGAGACACCGTGATTGCAGGAGGTGGCTCTGAGGACAGAAACAGCCGTCGCGTGTGAGAGAGGTTCTGTGTGTGGCTGCACCGACATATTGGTATTGGTTTATTATTGTCACTTGTACCGAGGTACAGCGAAAAAACTTGTTTTGCTTATCATCGTACAGGTCAATTCATTACACAGTGCAGTTACACTGAGTTAGTACGGAGTGCATTGAGGTAGTACAGGTAAAAACAATAACAGTACAGAGTAAAGTGTCACAGCTACAGAGATAGTGCAGTGCAATAAGGTGCAAGGTCACAATAAGGTAGATCGTGAGGTCAGAGTCCATCTCATCGTATAAGGGAACCGTTCAATAGTCTTATCACAGTGGGATAGAGGCAGTCCTTAAGTCTGGTGGCTCGTGCCCTCAGGCTCCTGTATTTTCTACCCGATGTGTGGCTGTGTGTGTTTCTGTGCGTGTATGTTGGGTATGTACCCTCAGGCTCCTGTATCTTCTACCCGATGTGTGGCTGTGTGTGTTTCTGTGCGTGTAGGTTGGGTGCGTTCATGTATGGCAGGTGACTGCACATGTTTAGTTTAGTATGTGCATGAGTCTCTATATGTTGGGGTGTGTGTGCAAGTGTGTATGTGTGTGTATATGAGTGTGAGCGCACATGCATTTTAGTTATGTGTGTTTGGGTCAAAGTCGATTTTATCGACATCTGCACAAGTCCATGTGTGCACAGGTGCAATGAAAAACTTACTTGCAGCAGCATCACAGGCACACAGCATCTGATACACAACATTCACGAGAAAAACATAACTTATAAATTATTCACAGGTTTTGCAAGAAAGAACACAATTAGAACAAAAAAAAGTCCATTTTAGTGCAAAGTGATCAAATTGGTCACAGTGTTGCTAAACTGCAGTGATTAGAGTTTTGCCAGTTGGTTGAAGAACCGAATGGCTGAAGGGAAGTAGCTGTTCTAGAACCTGAAGCCCACCCCCCACCGCAACAACCTTTTCTTGCAATGTGTTGCTGAGTATGTTATTGCACGTGCAAGTTGTGAATATGTGTACGTGCCAATGTGCGTATGGGGTACTATCTGTGAACTAGTCATGTGTGCTTGTGTCTGCATGCCTGCGTGTGCATTTGAATCAGCTTTGTGTGTGACTACACGTGCATGTGCTGCTATCAGATGTATGCACGTAGGGCGGCATGGTAGTGTAGCGGTTAGCGTAATGCTATTACAACGCCAGCGAGCCGGGTTCAATTCCCGCCGCTGTCTGTAAGGAGTTTGTACGTTCTCCCTGTGTGTCTGTGTGGGTTTCCTCCGGGTGGTCCGGTTTCCTCCCACATTCCAAAGACGTACGGGTTAGGAAGTTGCGGGCATGCTATGTTGGCGCCGGAAGTGTGGCGACACTTGCGGGCTGCCCCCAGAACATTCTACGCAAAAGATGTATTTCACCATGTGTTTCGATGTACATGTGACTAATAAAGATATCTTATGTGTGGGGTGCATGCGTGTGTTGGGTGCGTGTGTGCATGAGAGTGCACACATGTGTGTATCACACAACCACCCACTGTCTAGGCAGCAGACCTCGACTCCCCACCACTCCTCCCCTCCCCACCAGTCCTGCACCAGTGCTTCCTGAGGAGCTGCACCCACCTTCAGCTTCCTGCAGCCCAGACCACTCCCCACCCCTGACCACTGTCTGGGTCCCAAGATCCCCATGTGTCCCGGTCATGGAAGGAGGTGACTCAGCCAGTCAAACCCGGGGAGGGGAGGGGAGGGGAGGGTGATACTCCACCGGAACCCAGCACTGTGCAAATGACAGCAGCTGCGTACACACCTTTGACTCTGGGAGAAACCTCCGGTGGGCCTTCCGGAACTGGAGATCTCAGCAGTGGCTTCACCTGTAAACAGATGGGAAACATTTAATTTTGGTCCTCCCCCCGCACTGTCCTGTCACACACTCCCGGGGACAGGGTCAGACACAGGGCGAGACTCCCCCCGCACTGTCCCCTCACACACTCCCGGGGACAGGGTCAGACACAGTATGAGGCTCCCCCCGCACCGTCCCGTCACACACTCCCGGGGATGGGGTCGGACACAGGGTGAGGCTCCCCCTGCACCATCCCATCACACACTCCCGGGGACAGGGTCAGACACAGGATAAAGCTCCCCCCGCACCGTCCTGTTAAGTGATGGGCGCAAGGTGGTGGGTGGTGGCGAAGGACGATGATTCTCAGTGGCTGACGGTGGGGATCTAACGGGTCAGGGGTGGACAGGTGGGGAAGTCACAGCCCAACTTCACACTTACCTGTGGAATGAGGCTGGGACTGGGAAGCGGGGGACTGGCCATCACTCCGAAGAATGGATCCAGAGCCCCCTCGTAGGCGTCCATCAGTGTGGCCATGTCCGGCAGCAGCAGGTTGGGCCTGAAGGGGAGCGGATGGGCGGGTCAGACTGAGGAATGGCCGAATCGCCTGTGCCCAGCCCCCACCCTGGGGCAACCATCCACAAACCACTCCCAACTCACCTTCACTCTCCTGGTAACACCACGACCCTCCCTCCCCAACTCCCGGGATCCACCAACTCTTCCCACCCCATTCCCAGCTCCCCTGAGGAACATTGTCCATCAGGGTCCCTGCCCCATCCCTGGGGAATCTCCCTGATCTTCCCTTCCTCCTGTGGACCCAAAAATGCCCCCCTCCCACTTCCTCCCCCTCCCACCACCCCCGGTGTCCTGCCCAACCACCTGCTCCAAGGATCCATCCATCAACGTCCCCTCTCCCTCTTCGCCGGGGCATCTCCCCTCCCCCCCGGGGACCCAGCCAATGCTCCCGCCCCAACTAACCTCCTCTGGTGACCTTCACCACCCTCCTCCCACCCCCATGTCTGTGGGATCCGCCTCTCCCCTACATTTCAATCCCCTCCCACACCTCAGGTCGGCTCACCTCCCGATCCCTCACACCCGCCCCCATCCCTCCTCCGTTCACCCCTCCCGCCGGGTTGTACTGACGAGCTTCCCCCTGCCCCCAGCTCTCCTTCCTCTCCCACAGCATCCTTCCACCTCCTCCCGAACAAACCCGTCGCCTGCACCCACCCCCCCCAACCTATGGACCTCAGGACCATGGGATCCATCTTGCCGCCACCACCCCACCAATTCCCCCCGGCAGGGACCTGCTTGCCCTGAAACGCTCTCCACCACCCCACCCAACAACCTGATTGCTAGGTGTTGACGCTGAGGGCCTGTGGACCCACTCGTCAGCCCCCTGCCCATGGGACCTGACCCCGCCCACTAATTTGCCCCCCCCAACCCCCAGGTTACTGACCCCACCCACTAATTCACCCCCCCACCCTCCGGGACCAGTCCTCCACCCACTAATTCACACCCCACCACCCCCAGGGACTTGATCCCCACCCACTAATTCACACCCCACCCACGGGTTCCTGACCCCACCCACTAATTCACCCCCCCACCCACTAATTCACACCCCATCCCTGGGTTCCTGACCCCACCCACTAACTCAACCCCCCCCCACCCTCGGGATCTGACTCCCACCCACTAATTCACCCCCCACCCCAGAACCTGACCCCACCCACTGATTCACACACCCCTCCCCACCGGGATCTGACCCCCACCCACCCCACGGGACCTGACCCCAC